>NW_027364889.1:0-162780 GCF_046119375.1 Phyllobates terribilis
AAATGCACAAACAGTAATATCTCCACATTGCACGGTGCAATTCTGAAATTTTTAGCTTTTTCCTGTTAATCCTAGCATGATAAAGAAGATTCAAAGAGAGTGAGATGCCAGCTCCTTTCATTCAGTCAGTAGCTTCAAACATTTCTGGTATATGAAAAACATGTTTTTCAATGGCAAAAATCAATGAATATTGTAAATGCACAAACAGTAATATCTCCACATTGCAAGGTGCAATTCTGAAATTTTTAGCTTTTTCCTGTTAATCCTAGCATGATAAAGAAGATTCAAAGAGAGTGAGATGCCAGCTCCTTTCATTCAGTCAGTAGCTTCAAACATTTCTGGACGTTTTTCAATGGCAAAAATCAATGAATATTGTAAATGCACAAACAGTAATATCTCCACATTGCAAGGTGCAATTCTGAAATTTTTTGCTTTTTCCTGCTAATCCTAGCATGATAAAGAAGATTCAAAGAGAGTGAGATGCCAGCTCCTTTCATTCAGTCAGTAGCTTCAAACATTTCTGGTATATGAAAAACATGTTTTTCAATGGCAAAAATCAATGAATATTGTAAATGCACAAACAGTAATATCTCCACATTGCACGGTGCAATTCTGAAATTTTTAGCTTTTTCCTGCTAATCCTAGCATGATAAAGAAGATTCAAAGAGAGTGAGATGCCAGCTCCTTTCATTCAGTCAGTAGCTTCAAACATTTCTGGACGTTTTTCAATGGCAAAAATCAATGAATATTGTAAATGCACAAACAGTAATATCTCCACATTGCAAGGTGCAATTCTGAAATTTTTTGCTTTTTCCTGTTAATCCTAGCATGATAAAGAAGATTCAAAGAGAGTGAGATGCCAGCTCCTTTCATTCAGTCAGTAGCTTCAAACATTTCTGGTATATGAAAAACATGTTTTTCAATGGCAAAAATCAATGAATATTGTAAATGCACAAACAGTAATATCTCCACATTGCACGGTGCAATTCTGAAATTTTTTGCTTTTTCCTGCTAATCCTAGCATGATAAAGAAGATTCAAAGAGAGTGAGATGCCAGCTCCTTTCATTCAGTCAGTAGCTTCAAACATTTCTGGACGTTTTTAAAAAATCAATGAATATTGTAAATGCACAAACAGTAATATCTCCACATTGCACGGTGCAATTCTGAAATTTTTTGCTTTTCCTGCTAATCCTAGCATGATAAAGAAGATTCAAAGAGAGTGAGATGCCAGCTCCTTTCATTCAGTCAGTAGCTTCAAACATTTCTGGACGTTTTTCAATGGCAAAAATCAATGAATATTGTAAATGCACAAACAGTAATATCTCCACATTGCACGGTGCAATTCTGAAATTTTTAGCTTTTTCCTGCTAATCCTAGCATGATAAAGAAGATTCAAAGAGAGTGAGATGCCAGCTCCTTTCATTCAGTCAGTAGCTTCAAACATTTCTGGTATATGAAAAACATGTTTTTCAATGGCAAAAATCAATGAATATTGTAAATGCACAAACAGTAATATCTCCACATTGCACGGTGCAATTCTGAAATTTTTTGCTTTTTCCTGTTAATCCTAGCATGATAAAGAAGATTCAAAGAGAGTGAGATGCCAGCTCCTTTCATTCAGTCAGTAGCTTCAAACATTTCTGGTATATGAAAAACATGTTTTTCAATGGCAAAAATCAATGAATATTGTAAATGCACAAACAGTAATATCTCCACATTGCAAGGTGCAATTCTGAAATTTTTAGCTTTTTCCTGTTAATCCTAGCATGATAAAGAAGATTCAAAGAGAGTGAGATGCCAGCTCCTTTCATTCAGTCAGTAGCTTCAAACATTTCTGGTATATGAAAAACATGTTTTTCAATGGCAAAAATCAATGAATATTGTAAATGCACAAACAGTAATATCTCCACATTGCACGGTGCAATTCTGAAATTTTTTGCTTTTTCCTGTTAATCCTAGCATGATAAAGAAGATTCAAAGAGAGTGAGATGCCAGCTCCTTTCATTCAGTCAGTAGCTTCAAACATTTCTGGTATATGAAAAACATGTTTTTCAATGGCAAAAATCAATGAATATTGTAAATGCACAAACAGTAATATCTCCACATTGCACGGTGCAATTCTGAAATTTTTTGCTTTTTCCTGCTAATCCTAGCATGATAAAGAAGATTCAAAGAGAGTGAGATGCCAGCTCCTTTCATTCAGTCAGTAGCTTCAAACATTTCTGGTAATGAAAAACAGTTTTTCAATGGCAAAAATCAATGAATATTGTAATGCACAAACAGTAATATCTCCACATTGCAAGGTGCAATTCTGAAATTTTTAGCTTTTTCCTGCTAATCCTAGCATGATAAAGAAGATTCAAAGAGAGTGAGATGCCAGCTCCTTTCATTCAGTCAGTAGCTTCAAACATTTCTGGTATATGAAAAACATGTTTTTCAATGGCAAAAATCAATGAATATTGTAAATGCACAAACAGTAATATCTCCACATTGCAAGGTGCAATTCTGAAATTTTTAGCTTTTTCCTGTTAATCCTAGCATGATAAAGAAGATTCAAAGAGAGTGAGATGCCAGCTCCTTTCATTCAGTCAGTAGCTTCAAACATTTCTGGACGTTTTTCAATGGCAAAAATCAATGAATATTGTAAATGCACAAACAGTAATATCTCCACATTGCAAGGTGCAATTCTGAAATTTTTAGCTTTTTCCTGCTAATCCTAGCATGATAAAGAAGATTCAAAGAGAGTGAGATGCCAGCTCCTTTCATTCAGTCAGTAGCTTCAAACATTTCTGGTATATGAAAAACATGTTTTTCAATGGCAAAAATCAATGAATATTGTAAATGCACAAACAGTAATATCTCCACATTGCAAGGTGCAATTCTGAAATTTTTAGCTTTTTCCTGTTAATCCTAGCATGATAAAGAAGATTCAAAGAGAGTGAGATGCCAGCTCCTTTCATTCAGTCAGTAGCTTAAAACATTTCTGGTATATGAAAAACATGTTTTTCAATGGCAAAAATCAATGAATATTGTAAATGCACAAACAGTAATATCTCCACATTGCAAGGTGCAATTCTGAAATTTTTAGCTTTTTCCTGTTAATCCTAGCATGATAAAGAAGATTCAAAGAGAGTGAGATGCCAGCTCCTTTCATTCAGTCAGTAGCTTCAAACATTTCTGGACGTTTTTCAATGGCAAAAATCAATGAATATTGTAAATGCACAAACAGTAATATCTCCACATTGCAAGGTGCAATTCTGAAATTTTTAGCTTTTTCCTGCTAATCCTAGCATGATAAAGAAGATTCAAAGAGAGTGAGATGCCAGCTCCTTTCATTCAGTCAGTAGCTTCAAACATTTCTGGTATATGAAAAACATGTTTTTCAATGGCAAAAATCAATGAATATTGTAAATGCACAAACAGTAATATCTCCACATTGCACGGTGCAATTCTGAAATTTTTAGCTTTTTCCTGTTAATCCTAGCATGATAAAGAAGATTCAAAGAGAGTGAGATGCCAGCTCCTTTCATTCAGTCAGTAGCTTCAAACATTTCTGGTATATGAAAAACATGTTTTTCAATGGCAAAAATCAATGAATATTGTAAATGCACAAACAGTAATATCTCCACATTGCAAGGTGCAATTCTGAAATTTTTTGCTTTTTCCTGTTAATCCTAGCATGATAAAGAAGATTCAAAGAGAGTGAGATGCCAGCTCCTTTCATTCAGTCAGTAGCTTCAAACATTTCTGGTATATGAAAACATGTTTTTCAATGGCAAAAATCAATGAATATTGTAAATGCACAAACAGTAATATCTCCACATTGCAAGGTGCAATTCTGAAATTTTTAGCTTTTTCCTGTTAATCCTAGCATGATAAAGAAGATTCAAAGAGAGTGAGATGCCAGCTCCTTTCATTCAGTCAGTAGCTTCAAACATTTCTGGACGTTTTTCAATGGCAAAAATCAATGAATATTGTAAATGCACAAACAGTAATATCTCCACATTGCAAGGTGCAATTCTGAAATTTTTTGCTTTTTCCTGCTAATCCTAGCATGATAAAGAAGATTCAAAGAGAGTGAGATGCCAGCTCCTTTCATTCAGTCAGTAGCTTCAAACATTTCTGGTATATGAAAACATGTTTTTCAATGGCAAAAATCAATGAATATTGTAAATGCACAAACAGTAATATCTCCACATTGCACGGTGCAATTCTGAAATTTTTTGCTTTTTCCTGCTAATCCTAGCATGATAAAGAAGATTCAAAGAGAGTGAGATGCCAGCTCCTTTCATTCAGTCAGTAGCTTCAAACATTTCTGGACGTTTTTCAATGGCAAAAATCAATGAATATTGTAAATGCACAAACAGTAATATCTCCACATTGCACGGTGCAATTCTGAAATTTTTTGCTTTTTCCTGCTAATCCTAGCATGATAAAGAAGATTCAAAGAGAGTGAGATGCCAGCTCCTTTCATTCAGTCAGTAGCTTCAAACATTTCTGGTATATGAAAAACATGTTTTTCAATGGCAAAAATCAATGAATATTGTAAATGCACAAACAGTAATATCTCCACATTGCACGGTGCAATTCTGAAATTTTTAGCTTTTTCCTGTTAATCCTAGCATGATAAAGAAGATTCAAAGAGAGTGAGATGCCAGCTCCTTTCATTCAGTCAGTAGCTTCAAACATTTCTGGTATATGAAAAACATGTTTTTCAATGGCAAAAATCAATGAATATTGTAAATGCACAAACAGTAATATCTCCACATTGCACGGTGCAATTCTGAAATTTTTAGCTTTTTCCTGTTAATCCTAGCATGATAAAGAAGATTCAAAGAGAGTGAGATGCCAGCTCCTTTCATTCAGTCAGTAGCTTCAAACATTTCTGGTATATGAAAAACATGTTTTTCAATGGCAAAAATCAATGAATATTGTAAATGCACAAACAGTAATATCTCCACATTGCACGGTGCAATTCTGAAATTTTTTGCTTTTTCCTGCTAATCCTAGCATGATAAAGAAGATTCAAAGAGAGTGAGATGCCAGCTCCTTTCATTCAGTCAGTAGCTTCAAACATTTCTGGTATATGAAAAACATGTTTTTCAATGGCAAAAATCAATGAATATTGTAAATGCACAAACAGTAATATCTCCACATTGCACGGTGCAATTCTGAAATTTTTAGCTTTTTCCTGTTAATCCTGGCATGATAAAGAAGATTCAAAGAGAGTGAGATGCCAGCTCCTTTCATTCAGTCAGTAGCTTCAAACATTTCTGGTATATGAAAAACATGTTTTTCAATGGCAAAAATCAATGAATATTGTAAATGCACAAACAGTAATATCTCCACATTGCACGGTGCAATTCTGAAATTTTTAGCTTTTTCCTGTTAATCCTAGCATGATAAAGAAGATTCAAAGAGAGTGAGATGCCAGCTCCTTTCATTCAGTCAGTAGCTTCAAACATTTCTGGTATATGAAAAACATGTTTTTCAATGGCAAAAATCAATGAATATTGTAAATGCACAAACAGTAATATCTCCACATTGCAAGGTGCAATTCTGAAATTTTTTAGCTTTTTCCTGTTAATCCTAGCATGATAAAGAAGATTCAAAGAGAGTGAGATGCCAGCTCCTTTCATTCAGTCAGTAGCTTCAAACATTTCTGGACGTTTTTCAATGGCAAAAATCAATGAATATTGTAAATGCACAAACAGTAATATCTCCACATTGCAAGGTGCAATTCTGAAATTTTTTGCTTTTTCCTGCTAATCCTAGCATGATAAAGAAGATTCAAAGAGAGTGAGATGCCAGCTCCTTTCATTCAGTCAGTAGCTTCAAACATTTCTGGTATATGAAAAACATGTTTTTCAATGGCAAAAATCAATGAATATTGTAAATGCACAAACAGTAATATCTCCACATTGCACGGTGCAATTCTGAAATTTTTAGCTTTTTCCTGCTAATCCTAGCATGATAAAGAAGATTCAAAGAGAGTGAGATGCCAGCTCCTTTCATTCAGTCAGTAGCTTCAAACATTTCTGGACGTTTTTCATGGCAAAAATCAATGAATATTGTAAATGCACAAACAGTAATATCTCCACATTGCAAGGTGCAATTCTGAAATTTTTTGCTTTTTCCTGTTAATCCTAGCATGATAAAGAAGATTCAAAGAGAGTGAGATGCCAGCTCCTTTCATTCAGTCAGTAGCTTCAAACATTTCTGGTATATGAAAAACATGTTTTTCAATGGCAAAAATCAATGAATATTGTAAATGCACAAACAGTAATATCTCCACATTGCACGGTGCAATTCTGAAATTTTTTGCTTTTTCCTGCTAATCCTAGCATGATAAAGAAGATTCAAAGAGAGTGAGATGCCAGCTCCTTTCATTCAGTCAGTAGCTTCAAACATTTCTGGACGTTTTTCAATGGCAAAAATCAATGAATATTGTAAATGCACAAACAGTAATATCTCCACATTGCACGGTGCAATTCTGAAATTTTTTGCTTTTTCCTGCTAATCCTAGCATGATAAAGAAGATTCAAAGAGAGTGAGATGCCAGCTCCTTTCATTCAGTCAGTAGCTTCAAACATTTCTGGTATATGAAAAACATGTTTTTCAATGGCAAAAATCAATGAATATTGTAAATGCACAAACAGTAATATCTCCACATTGCACGGTGCAATTCTGAAATTTTTAGCTTTTTCCTGTTAATCCTAGCATGATAAAGAAGATTCAAAGAGAGTGAGATGCCAGCTCCTTTCATTCAGTCAGTAGCTTCAAACATTTCTGGTATATGAAAAACATGTTTTTCAATGGCAAAAATCAATGAATATTGTAAATGCACAAACAGTAATATCTCCACATTGCACGGTGCAATTCTGAAATTTTTAGCTTTTTCCTGTTAATCCTAGCATGATAAAGAAGATTCAAAGAGAGTGAGATGCCAGCTCCTTTCATTCAGTCAGTAGCTTCAAACATTTCTGGTATATGAAAAACATGTTTTTCAATGGCAAAAATCAATGAATATTGTAAATGCACAAACAGTAATATCTCCACATTGCACGGTGCAATTCTGAAATTTTTTGCTTTTTCCTGCTAATCCTAGCATGATAAAGAAGATTCAAAGAGAGTGAGATGCCAGCTCCTTTCATTCAGTCAGTAGCTTCAAACATTTCTGGTATATGAAAAACATGTTTTTCAATGGCAAAAATCAATGAATATTGTAAATGCACAAACAGTAATATCTCCACATTGCAAGGTGCAATTCTGAAATTTTTTGCTTTTTCCTGCTAATCCTAGCATGATAAAGAAGATTCAAAGAGAGTGAGATGCCAGCTCCTTTCATTCAGTCAGTAGCTTCAAACATTTCTGGTATATGAAAAACATGTTTTTCAATGGCAAAAATCAATGAATATTGTAAATGCACAAACAGTAATATCTCCACATTGCAAGGTGCAATTCTGAAATTTTTAGCTTTTTCCTGTTAATCCTAGCATGATAAAGAAGATTCAAAGAGAGTGAGATGCCAGCTCCTTTCATTCAGTCAGTAGCTTCAAACATTTCTGGACGTTTTTCAATGGCAAAAATCAATGAATATTGTAAATGCACAAACAGTAATATCTCCACATTGCAAGGTGCAATTCTGAAATTTTTAGCTTTTTCCTGTTAATCCTAGCATGATAAAGAAGATTCAAAGAGAGTGAGATGCCAGCTCCTTTCATTCAGTCAGTAGCTTCAAACATTTCTGGTATATGAAAAACATGTTTTTCAATGGCAAAAATCAATGAATATTGTAAATGCACAAACAGTAATATCTCCACATTGCACGGTGCAATTCTGAAATTTTTAGCTTTTTCCTGTTAATCCTAGCATGATAAAGAAGATTCAAAGAGAGTGAGATGCCAGCTCCTTTCATTCAGTCAGTAGCTTCAAACATTTCTGGTATATGAAAAACATGTTTTTCAATGGCAAAAATCAATGAATATTGTAAATGCACAAACAGTAATATCTCCACATTGCACGGTGCAATTCTGAAATTTTTTGCTTTTTCCTGCTAATCCTAGCATGATAAAGAAGATTCAAAGAGAGTGAGATGCCAGCTCCTTTCATTCAGTCAGTAGCTTCAAACATTTCTGGACGTTTTTCAATGGCAAAAATCAATGAATATTGTAAATGCACAAACAGTAATATCTCCACATTGCACGGTGCAATTCTGAAATTTTTAGCTTTTTCCTGTTAATCCTAGCATGATAAAGAAGATTCAAAGAGAGTGAGATGCCAGCTCCTTTCATTCAGTCAGTAGCTTCAAACATTTCTGGACGTTTTTCAATGGCAAAAATCAATGAATATTGTAAATGCACAAACAGTAATATCTCCACATTGCAAGGTGCAATTCTGAAATTTTTTGCTTTTTCCTGCTAATCCTAGCATGATAAAGAAGATTCAAAGAGAGTGAGATGCCAGCTCCTTTCATTCAGTCAGTAGCTTCAAACATTTCTGGTATATGAAAAACATGTTTTTCAATGGCAAAAATCAATGAATATTGTAAATGCACAAACAGTAATATCTCCACATTGCACGGTGCAATTCTGAAATTTTTAGCTTTTTCCTGTTAATCCTAGCATGATAAAGAAGATTCAAAGAGAGTGAGATGCCAGCTCCTTTCATTCAGTCAGTAGCTTCAAACATTTCTGGTATATGAAAAACATGTTTTTCAATGGCAAAAATCAATGAATATTGTAAATGCACAAACAGTAATATCTCCACATTGCACGGTGCAATTCTGAAATTTTTAGCTTTTTCCTGTTAATCCTAGCATGATAAAGAAGATTCAAAGAGAGTGAGATGCCAGCTCCTTTCATTCAGTCAGTAGCTTCAAACATTTCTGGTATATGAAAAACATGTTTTTCAATGGCAAAAATCAATGAATATTGTAAATGCACAAACAGTAATATCTCCACATTGCACGGTGCAATTCTGAAATTTTTTGCTTTTTCCTGCTAATCCTAGCATGATAAAGAAGATTCAAAGAGAGTGAGATGCCAGCTCCTTTCATTCAGTCAGTAGCTTCAAACATTTCTGGTATATGAAAAACATGTTTTTCAATGGCAAAAATCAATGAATATTGTAAATGCACAAACAGTAATATCTCCACATTGCAAGGTGCAATTCTGAAATTTTTTGCTTTTTCCTGCTAATCCTAGCATGATAAAGAAGATTCAAAGAGAGTGAGATGCCAGCTCCTTTCATTCAGTCAGTAGCTTCAAACATTTCTGGTATATGAAAAACATGTTTTTCAATGGCAAAAATCAATGAATATTGTAAATGCACAAACAGTAATATCTCCACATTGCAAGGTGCAATTCTGAAATTTTTAGCTTTTTCCTGTTAATCCTAGCATGATAAAGAAGATTCAAAGAGAGTGAGATGCCAGCTCCTTTCATTCAGTCAGTAGCTTCAAACATTTCTGGACGTTTTTCAATGGCAAAAATCAATGAATATTGTAAATGCACAAACAGTAATATCTCCACATTGCAAGGTGCAATTCTGAAATTTTTAGCTTTTTCCTGTTAATCCTAGCATGATAAAGAAGATTCAAAGAGAGTGAGATGCCAGCTCCTTTCATTCAGTCAGTAGCTTCAAACATTTCTGGTATATGAAAAACATGTTTTTCAATGGCAAAAATCAATGAATATTGTAAATGCACAAACAGTAATATCTCCACATTGCACGGTGCAATTCTGAAATTTTTAGCTTTTTCCTGTTAATCCTAGCATGATAAAGAAGATTCAAAGAGAGTGAGATGCCAGCTCCTTTCATTCAGTCAGTAGCTTCAAACATTTCTGGTATATGAAAAACATGTTTTTCAGTGGCAAAAATCAATGAATATTGTAAATGCACAAACAGTAATATCTCCACATTGCACGGTGCAATTCTGAAATTTTTTGCTTTTTCCTGCTAATTCTAGCATGATAAAGAAGATTCAAAGAGAGTGAGATGCCAGCTCCTTTCATTCAGTCAGTAGCTTCAAACATTTCTGGACGTTTTTCAATGGCAAAAATCAATGAATATTGTAAATGCACAAACAGTAATATCTCCACATTGCACGGTGCAATTCTGAAATTTTTAGCTTTTTCCTGTTAATCCTAGCATGATAAAGAAGATTCAAAGAGAGTGAGATGCCAGCTCCTTTCATTCAGTCAGTAGCTTCAAACATTTCTGGTATATGAAAAACATGTTTTTCAATGGCAAAAATCAATGAATATTGTAAATGCACAAACAGTAATATCTCCACATTGCAAGGTGCAATTCTGAAATTTTTAGCTTTTTCCTGCCAATCCTAGCATGATAAAGAAGATTCAAAGAGAGTGAGATGCCAGCTCCTTTCATTCAGTCAGTAGCTTCAAACATTTCTGGACGTTTTTCAATGGCAAAAATCAATGAATATTGTAAATGCACAAACAGTAATATCTCCACATTGCACGGTGCAATTCTGAAATTTTTTGCTTTTTCCTGCTAATCCTAGCATGATAAAGAAGATTCAAAGAGAGTGAGATGCCAGCTCCTTTCATTCAGTCAGTAGCTTCAAACATTTCTGGTATATGAAAAACATGTTTTTCAATGGCAAAAATCAATGAATATTGTAAATGCACAAACAGTAATATCTCCACATTGCAAGGTGCAATTCTGAAATTTTTAGCTTTTTCCTGTTAATCCTAGCATGATAAAGAAGATTCAAAGAGAGTGAGATGCAAGCTCCTTTCATTCAGTCAGTAGCTTCAAACATTTCTGGTATATGAAAAACATGTTTTTCAATGGCAAAAATCAATGAATATTGTAAATGCACAAACAGTAATATCTCCACATTGCACGGTGCAATTCTGAAATTTTTAGCTTTTTCCTGCTAATCCTAGCATGATAAAGAAGATTCAAAGAGAGTGAGATGCCAGCTCCTTTCATTCAGTCAGTAGCTTCAAACATTTCTGGACGTTTTTCAATGGCAAAAATCAATGAATATTGTAAATGCACAAACAGTAATATCTCCACATTGCAAGGTGCAATTCTGAAATTTTTAGCTTTTTCCTGCTAATCCTAGCATGATAAAGAAGATTCAAAGAGAGTGAGATGCCAGCTCCTTTCATTCAGTCAGTAGCTTCAAACATTTCTGGTATATGAAAAACATGTTTTTCAATGGCAAAAATCAATGAATATTGTAAATGCACAAACAGTAATATCTCCACATTGCAAGGTGCAATTCTGAAATTTTTTGCTTTTTCCTGCTAATCCTAGCATGATAAAGAAGATTCAAAGAGAGTGAGATGCCAGCTCCTTTCATTCAGTCAGTAGCTTCAAACATTTCTGGTATATGAAAAACATGTTTTTCAATGGCAAAAATCAATGAATATTGTAAATGCACAAACAGTAATATCTCCACATTGCACGGTGCAATTCTGAAATTTTTTGCTTTTTCCTGCTAATCCTAGCATGATAAAGAAGATTCAAAGAGAGTGAGATGCCAGCTCCTTTCATTCAGTCAGTAGCTTCAAACATTTCTGGACGTTTTTCAATGGCAAAAATCAATGAATATTGTAAATGCACAAACAGTAATATCTCCACATTGCACGGTGCAATTCTGAAATTTTTAGCTTTTTCCTGTTAATCCTAGCATGATAAAGAAGATTCAAAGAGAGTGAGATGCCACCTCCTTTCATTCAGTCAGTAGCTTCAAACATTTCTGGTATATGAAAAACATGTTTTTCAATGGCAAAAATCAATGAATATTGTAAATGCACAAACAGTAATATCTCCACATTGCACGGTGCAATTCTGAAATTTTTAGCTTTTTCCTGTTAATCCTAGCATGATAAAGAAGATTCAAAGAGAGTGAGATGCCAGCTCCTTTCATTCAGTCAGTAGCTTCAAACATTTCTGGTATATGAAAAACATGTTTTTCAATGGCAAAAATCAATGAATATTGTAAATGCACAAACAGTAATATCTCCACATTGCACGGTGCAATTCTGAAATTTTTAGCTTTTTCCTGTTAATCCTAGCATGATAAAGAAGATTCAAAGAGAGTGAGATGCCAGCTCCTTTCATTCAGTCAGTAGCTTCAAACATTTCTGGTATATGAAAAACATGTTTTTCAATGGCAAAAATCAATGAATATTGTAAATGCACAAACAGTAATATCTCCACATTGCACGGTGCAATTCTGAAATTTTTTGCTTTTTCCTGCTAATCCTAGCATGATAAAGAAGATTCAAAGAGAGTGAGATGCCAGCTCCTTTCATTCAGTCAGTAGCTTCAAACATTTCTGGTATATGAAAAACATGTTTTTCAATGGCAAAAATCAATGAATATTGTAAATGCACAAACAGTAATATCTCCACATTGCACGGTGCAATTCTGAAATTTTTTGCTTTTTCCTGCTAATCCTAGCATGATAAAGAAGATTCAAAGAGAGTGAGATGCCAGCTCCTTTCATTCAGTCAGTAGCTTCAAACATTTCTGGTATATGAAAAACATGTTTTTCAATGGCAAAAATCAATGAATATTGTAAATGCACAAACAGTAATATCTCCACATTGCACGGTGCAATTCTGAAATTTTTAGCTTTTTCCTGTTAATCCTAGCATGATAAAGAAGATTCAAAGAGAGTGAGATGCCAGCTCCTTTCATTCAGTCAGTAGCTTCAAACATTTCTGGTATATGAAAAACATGTTTTTCAATGGCAAAAATCAATGAATATTGTAAATGCACAAACAGTAATATCTCCACATTGCACGGTGCAATTCTGAAATTTTTTGCTTTTTCCTGCTAATCCTAGCATGATAAAGAAGATTCAAAGAGAGTGAGATGCCAGCTCCTTTCATTCAGTCAGTAGCTTCAAACATTTCTGGACGTTTTTCAATGGCAAAAATCAATGAATATTGTAAATGCACAAACAGTAATATCTCCACATTGCACGGTGCAATTCTGAAATTTTTTGCTTTTTCCTGCTAATCCTAGCATGATAAAGAAGATTCAAAGAGAGTGAGATGCCAGCTCCTTTCATTCAGTCAGTAGCTTCAAACATTTCTGGTATATGAAAAACATGTTTTTCAATGGCAAAAATCAATGAATATTGTAAATGCACAAACAGTAATATCTCCACATTGCACGGTGCAATTCTGAAATTTTTAGCTTTTTCCTGTTAATCCTAGCATGATAAAGAAGATTCAAAGAGAGTGAGATGCCAGCTCCTTTCATTCAGTCAGTAGCTTCAAACATTTCTGGACGTTTTTCAATGGCAAAAATCAATGAATATTGTAAATGCACAAACAGTAATATCTCCACATTGCACGGTGCAATTCTGAAATTTTTTGCTTTTTCCTGCTAATCCTAGCATGATAAAGAAGATTCAAAGAGAGTGAGATGCCAGCTCCTTTCATTCAGTCAGTAGCTTCAAACATTTCTGGACGTTTTTCAATGGCAAAAATCAATGAATATTGTAAATGCACAAACAGTAATATCTCCACATTGCAAGGTGCAATTCTGAAATTTTTTGCTTTTTCCTGCTAATCCTAGCATGATAAAGAAGATTCAAAGAGAGTGAGATGCCAGCTCCTTTCATTCAGTCAGTAGCTTCAAACATTTCTGGACGTTTTTCAATGGCAAAAATCAATGAATATTGTAAATGCACAAACAGTAATATCTCCACATTGCACGGTGCAATTCTGAAATTTTTAGCTTTTTCCTGTTAATCCTAGCATGATAAAGAAGATTCAAAGAGAGTGAGATGCCAGCTCCTTTCATTCAGTCAGTAGCTTCAAACATTTCTGGTATATGAAAAACATGTTTTTCAATGGCAAAAATCAATGAATATTGTAAATGCACAAACAGTAATATCTCCACATTGCAAGGTGCAATTCTGAAATTTTTAGCTTTTTCCTGTTAATCCTAGCATGATAAAGAAGATTCAAAGAGAGTGAGATGCCAGCTCCTTTCATTCAGTCAGTAGCTTCAAACATTTCTGGTATATGAAAAACATGTTTTTCAATGGCAAAAATCAATGAATATTGGAAATGCACAAACAGTAATATCTCCACATTGCACGGTGCAATTCTGAAATTTTTTGCTTTTTCCTGCTAATCCTAGCATGATAAAGAAGATTCAAAGAGAGTGAGATGCCAGCTCCTTTCATTCAGTCAGTAGCTTCAAACATTTCTGGTATATGAAAAACATGTTTTTCAATGGCAAAAATCAATGAATATTGTAAATGCACAAACAGTAATATCTCCACATTGCACGGTGCAATTCTGAAATTTTTTGCTTTTTCCTGTTAATCCTAGCATGATAAAGAAGATTCAAAGAGAGTGAGATGCCAGCTCCTTTCATTCAGTCAGTAGCTTCAAACATTTCTGGTATATGAAAAACATGTTTTTCAATGGCAAAAATCAATGAATATTGTAAATGCACAAACAGTAATATCTCCACATTGCAAGGTGCAATTCTGAAATTTTTTGCTTTTTCCTGTTAATCCTAGCATGATAAAGAAGATTCAAAGAGAGTGAGATGCCAGCTCCTTTCATTCAGTCAGTAGCTTCAAACATTTCTGGTATATGAAAAACATGTTTTTCAATGGCAAAAATCAATGAATATTGTAAATGCACAAACAGTAATATCTCCACATTGCAAGGTGCAATTCTGAAATTTTTTGCTTTTTCCTGCTAATCCTAGCATGATAAAGAAGATTCAAAGAGAGTGAGATGCCAGCTCCTTTCATTCAGTCAGTAGCTTCAAACATTTCTGGTATATGAAAAACATGTTTTTCAATGGCAAAAATCAATGAATATTGTAAATGCACAAACAGTAATATCTCCACATTGCAAGGTGCAATTCTGAAATTTTTAGCTTTTTCCTGCTAATCCTAGCATGATAAAGAAGATTCAAAGAGAGTGAGATGCCAGCTCCTTTCATTCAGTCAGTAGCTTCAAACATTTCTGGTATATGAAAAACATGTTTTTCAATGGCAAAAATCAATGAATATTGTAAATGCACAAACAGTAATATCTCCACATTGCACGGTGCAATTCTGAAATTTTTTGCTTTTTCCTGTTAATCCTAGCATGATAAAGAAGATTCAAAGAGAGTGAGATGCCAGCTCCTTTCATTCAGTCAGTAGCTTCAAACATTTCTGGTATATGAAAAACATGTTTTTCAATGGCAAAAATCAATGAATATTGTAAATGCACAAACAGTAATATCTCCACATTGCAAGGTGCAATTCTGAAATTTTTTGCTTTTTCCTGCTAATCCTAGCATGATAAAGAAGATTCAAAGAGAGTGAGATGCCAGCTCCTTTCATTCAGTCAGTAGCTTCAAACATTTCTGGTATATGAAAAACATGTTTTTCAATGGCAAAAATCAATGAATATTGTAAATGCACAAACAGTAATATCTCCACATTGCAAGGTGCAATTCTGAAATTTTTAGCTTTTTCCTGCTAATCCTAGCATGATAAAGAAGATTCAAAGAGAGTGAGATGCCAGCTCCTTTCATTCAGTCAGTAGCTTCAAACATTTCTGGTATATGAAAAACATGTTTTTCAATGGCAAAAATCAATGAATATTGTAAATGCACAAACAGTAATATCTCCACATTGCACGGTGCAATTCTGAAATTTTTAGCTTTTTCCTGTTAATCCTAGCATGATAAAGAAGATTCAAAGAGAGTGAGATGCCAGCTCCTTTCATTCAGTCAGTAGCTTCAAACATTTCTGGTATATGAAAAACATGTTTTTCAATGGCAAAAATCAATGAATATTGTAAATGCACAAACAGTAATATCTCCACATTGCACGGTGCAATTCTGAAATTTTTAGCTTTTTCCTGTTAATCCTAGCATGATAAAGAAGATTCAAAGAGAGTGAGATGCCAGCTCCTTTCATTCAGTCAGTAGCTTCAAACATTTCTGGACGTTTTTCAATGGCAAAAATCAATGAATATTGTAAATGCACAAACAGTAATATCTCCACATTGCACGGTGCAATTCTGAAATTTTTTGCTTTTTCCTGCTAATCCTAGCATGATAAAGAAGATTCAAAGAGAGTGAGATGCCAGCTCCTTTCATTCAGTCAGTAGCTTCAAACATTTCTGGTATATGAAAAACATGTTTTTCAATGGCAAAAATCAATGAATATTGTAAATGCACAAACAGTAATATCTCCACATTGCACGGTGCAATTCTGAAATTTTTAGCTTTTTCCTGTTAATCCTAGCATGATAAAGAAGATTCAAAGAGAGTGAGATGACAGCTCCTTTCATTCAGTCAGTAGCTTCAAACATTTCTGGTATATGAAAAACATGTTTTTCAATGGCAAAAATCAATGAATATTGTAAATGCACAAACAGTAATATCTCCACATTGCACGGTGCAATTCTGAAATTTTTAGCTTTTTCCTGTTAATCCTAGCATGATAAAGAAGATTCAAAGAGAGTGAGATGCCAGCTCCTTTCATTCAGTCAGTAGCTTCAAACATTTCTGGTATATGAAAAACATGTTTTTCAATGGCAAAAATCAATGAATATTGTAAATGCACAAACAGTAATATCTCCACATTGCACGGTGCAATTCTGAAATTTTTAGCTTTTTCCTGTTAATCCTAGCATGATAAAGAAGATTCAAAGAGAGTGAGATGCCAGCTCCTTTCATTCAGTCAGTAGCTTCAAACATTTCTGGTATATGAAAAACATGTTTTTCAATGGCAAAAATCAATGAATATTGTAAATGCACAAACAGTAATATCTCCACATTGCAAGGTGCAATTCTGAAATTTTTAGCTTTTTCCTGTTAATCCTAGCATGATAAAGAAGATTCAAAGAGAGTGAGATGCCAGCTCCTTTCATTCAGTCAGTAGCTTCAAACATTTCTGGTATATGAAAAACATGTTTTTCAATGGCAAAAATCAATGAATATTGTAAATGCACAAACAGTAATATCTCCACATTGCAAGGTGCAATTCTGAAATTTTTTGCTTTTTCCTGCTAATCCTAGCATGATAAAGAAGATTCAAAGAGAGTGAGATGCCAGCTCCTTTCATTCAGTCAGTAGCTTCAAACATTTCTGGTATATGAAAAACATGTTTTTCAATGGCAAAAATCAATGAATATTGTAAATGCACAAACAGTAATATCTCCACATTGCACGGTGCAATTCTGAAATTTTTTGCTTTTTCCTGCTAATCCTAGCATGATAAAGAAGATTCAAAGAGAGTGAGATGCCAGCTCCTTTCATTCAGTCAGTAGCTTCAAACATTTCTGGTATATGAAAAACATGTTTTTCAATGGCAAAAATCAATGAATATTGTAAATGCACAAACAGTAATATCTCCACATTGCACGGTGCAATTCTGAAATTTTTTGCTTTTTCCTGCTAATCCTAGCATGATAAAGAAGATTCAAAGAGAGTGAGATGCCAGCTCCTTTCATTCAGTCAGTAGCTTCAAACATTTCTGGTATATGAAAAACATGTTTTTCAATGGCAAAAATCAATGAATATTGTAAATGCACAAACAGTAATATCTCCACATTGCAAGGTGCAATTCTGAAATTTTTAGCTTTTTCCTGTTAATCCTAGCATGATAAGGAAGATTCAAAGAGAGTGAGATGCCAGCTCCTTTCATTCAGTCAGTAGCTTCAAACATTTCTGGTATATGAAAAACATGTTTTTCAATGGCAAAAATCAATGAATATTGTAAATGCACAAACAGTAATATCTCCACATTGCACGGTGCAATTCTGAAATTTTTTGCTTTTTACTGCTAATCCTAGCATGATAAAGAAGATTCAAAGAGAGTGAGATGACAGCTCCTTTCATTCAGTCAGTAGCTTCAAACATTTCTGGTATATGAAAAACATGTTTTTCAATGGCAAAAATCAATGAATATTGTAAATGCACAAACAGTAATATCTCCACATTGCACGGTGCAATTCTGAAATTTTTTGCTTTTTCCTGTTAATCCTAGCATGATAAAGAAGATTCAAAGAGAGTGAGATGCCAGCTCCTTTCATTCAGTCAGTAGCTTCAAACATTTCTGGTATATGAAAAACATGTTTTTCAATGGCAAAAATCAATGAATATTGTAAATGCACAAACAGTAATATCTCCACATTGCACGGTGCAATTCTGAAATTTTTAGCTTTTTCCTGTTAATCCTAGCATGATAAAGAAGATTCAAAGAGAGTGAGATGCCAGCTCCTTTCATTCAGTCAGTAGCTTCAAACATTTCTGGACGTTTTTCAATGGCAAAAATCAATGAATATTGTAAATGCACAAACAGTAATATCTCCACATTGCACGGTGCAATTCTGAAATTTTTTGCTTTTTCCTGCTAATCCTAGCATGATAAAGAAGATTCAAAGAGAGTGAGATGCCAGCTCCTTTCATTCAGTCAGTAGCTTCAAACATTTCTGGACGTTTTTCAATGGCAAAAATCAATGAATATTGTAAATGCACAAACAGTAATATCTCCACATTGCAAGGTGCAATTCTGAAATTTTTTGCTTTTTCCTGCTAATCCTAGCATGATAAAGAAGATTCAAAGAGAGTGAGATGCCAGCTCCTTTCATTCAGTCAGTAGCTTCAAACATTTCTGGACGTTTTTCAATGGCAAAAATCAATGAATATTGTAAATGCACAAACAGTAATATCTCCACATTGCACGGTGCAATTCTGAAATTTTTAGCTTTTTCCTGTTAATCCTAGCATGATAAAGAAGATTCAAAGAGAGTGAGATGCCAGCTCCTTTCATTCAGTCAGTAGCTTCAAACATTTCTGGTATATGAAAAACATGTTTTTCAATGGCAAAAATCAATGAATATTGTAAATGCACAAACAGTAATATCTCCACATTGCAAGGTGCAATTCTGAAATTTTTAGCTTTTTCCTGCTAATCCTAGCATGATAAAGAAGATTCAAAGAGAGTGAGATGCCAGCTCCTTTCATTCAGTCAGTAGCTTCAAACATTTCTGGTATATGAAAAACATGTTTTTCAATGGCAAAAATCAATGAATATTGTAAATGCACAAACAGTAATATCTCCACATTGCACGGTGCAATTCTGAAATTTTTAGCTTTTTCCTGTTAATCCTAGCATGATAAAGAAGATTCAAAGAGAGTGAGATGCCAGCTCCTTTCATTCAGTCAGTAGCTTCAAACATTTCTGGTATATGAAAAACATGTTTTTCAATGGCAAAAATCAATGAATATTGTAAATGCACAAACAGTAATATCTCCACATTGCACGGTGCAATTCTGAAATTTTTAGCTTTTTCCTGCTAATCCTAGCATGATAAAGAAGATTCAAAGAGAGTGAGATGCCAGCTCCTTTCATTCAGTCAGTAGCTTCAAACATTTCTGGACGTTTTTCAATGGCAAAAATCAATGAATATTGTAAATGCACAAACAGTAATATCTCCACATTGCACGGTGCAATTCTGAAATTTTTTGCTTTTTCCTGTTAATCCTAGCATGATAAAGAAGATTCAAAGAGAGTGAGATGCCAGCTCCTTTCATTCAGTCAGTAGCTTCAAACATTTCTGGTATATGAAAAACATGTTTTTCAATGGCAAAAATCAATGAATATTGTAAATGCACAAACAGTAATATCTCCACATTGCAAGGTGCAATTCTGAAATTTTTAGCTTTTTCCTGTTAATCCTAGCATGATAAAGAAGATTCAAAGAGAGTGAGATGCCAGCTCCTTTCATTCAGTCAGTAGCTTCAAACATTTCTGGTATATGAAAAACATGTTTTTCAATGGCAAAAATCAATGAATATTGTAAATGCACAAACAGTAATATCTCCACATTGCAAGGTGCAATTCTGAAATTTTTAGCTTTTTCCTGTTAATCCTAGCATGATAAAGAAGATTCAAAGAGAGTGAGATGCCAGCTCCTTTCATTCAGTCAGTAGCTTCAAACATTTCTGGTATATGAAAAACATGTTTTTCAATGGCAAAAATCAATGAATATTGTAAATGCACAAACAGTAATATCTCCACATTGCAAGGTGCAATTCTGAAATTTTTAGCTTTTTCCTGTTAATCCTAGCATGATAAAGAAGATTCAAAGAGAGTGAGATGCCAGCTCCTTTCATTCAGTCAGTAGCTTCAAACATTTCTGGTATATGAAAAACATGTTTTTCAATGGCAAAAATCAATGAATATTGTAAATGCACAAACAGTAATATCTCCACATTGCAAGGTGCAATTCTGAAATTTTTAGCTTTTTCCTGTTAATCCTAGCATGATAAAGAAGATTCAAAGAGAGTGAGATGCCAGCTCCTTTCATTCAGTCAGTAGCTTCAAACATTTCTGGACGTTTTTCAATGGCAAAAATCAATGAATATTGTAAATGCACAAACAGTAATATCTCCACATTGCACGGTGCAATTCTGAAATTTTTAGCTTTTTCCTGTTAATCCTAGCATGATAAAGAAGATTCAAAGAGAGTGAGATGCCAGCTCCTTTCATTCAGTCAGTAGCTTCAAACATTTCTGGTATATGAAAAACATGTTTTTCCATGGCAAAAATCAATGAATATTGTAAATGCACAAACAGTAATATCTCCACATTGCAAGGTGCAATTCTGAAATTTTTTGCTTTTTCCTGTTAATCCTAGCATGATAAAGAAGATTCAAAGAGAGTGAGATGCCAGCTCCTTTCATTCAGTCAGTAGCTTCAAACATTTCTGGACGTTTTTCAATGGCAAAAATCAATGAATATTGTAAATGCACAAACAGTAATATCTCCACATTGCAAGGTGCAATTCTGAAATTTTTAGCTTTTTCCTGTTAATCCTAGCATGATAAAGAAGATTCAAAGAGAGTGAGATGCCAGCTCCTTTCATTCAGTCAGTAGCTTCAAACATTTCTGGTATATGAAAAACATGTTTTTCAATGGCAAAAATCAATGAATATTGTAAATGCACAAACAGTAATATCTCCACATTGCAAGGTGCAATTCTGAATTTTTTTGCTTTTTCCTGCTAATCCTAGCATGATAAAGAAGATTCAAAGAGAGTGAGATGCCAGCTCCTTTCATTCAGTCAGTAGCTTCAAACATTTCTGGTATATGAAAAACATGTTTTTCAATGGCAAAAATCAATGAATATTGTAAATGCACAAACAGTAATATCTCCACATTGCACGGTGCAATTCTGAAATTTTTTGCTTTTTCCTGCTAATCCTAGCATGATAAAGAAGATTCAAAGAGAGTGAGATGCCAGCTCCTTTCATTCAGTCAGTAGCTTCAAACATTTCTGGACGTTTTTCAATGGCAAAAATCAATGAATATTGTAAATGCACAAACAGTAATATCTCCACATTGCAAGGTGCAATTCTGAAATTTTTTGCTTTTTCCTGCTAATCCTAGCATGATAAAGAAGATTCAAAGAGAGTGAGATGCCAGCTCCTTTCATTCAGTCAGTAGCTTCAAACATTTCTGGTATATGAAAAACATGTTTTTCAATGGCAAAAATCAATGAATATTGTAAATGCACAAACAGTAATATCTCCACATTGCAAGGTGCAATTCTGAAATTTTTAGCTTTTTCCTGTTAATCCTAGCATGATAAAGAAGATTCAAAGAGAGTGAGATGCCAGCTCCTTTCATTCAGTCAGTAGCTTCAAACATTTCTGGTATATGAAAAACATGTTTTTCAATGGCAAAAATCAATGAATATTGTAAATGCACAAACAGTAATATCTCCACATTGCAAGGTGCAATTCTGAAATTTTTAGCTTTTTCCTGTTAATCCTAGCATGATAAAGAAGATTCAAAGAGAGTGAGATGCCAGCTCCTTTCATTCAGTCAGTAGCTTCAAACATTTCTGGTATATGAAAAACATGTTTTTCAATGGCAAAAATCAATGAATATTGTAAATGCACAAACAGTAATATCTCCACATTGCAAGGTGCAATTCTGAAATTTTTAGCTTTTTCCTGTTAATCCTAGCATGATAAAGAAGATTCAAAGAGAGTGAGATGCCAGCTCCTTTCATTCAGTCAGTAGCTTCAAACATTTCTGGACGTTTTTCAATGGCAAAAATCAATGAATATTGTAAATGCACAAACAGTAATATCTCCACATTGCACGGTGCAATTCTGAAATTTTTAGCTTTTTCCTGTTAATCCTAGCATGATAAAGAAGATTCAAAGAGAGTGAGATGCCAGCTCCTTTCATTCAGTCAGTAGCTTCAAACATTTCTGGTATATGAAAAACATGTTTTTCAATGGCAAAAATCAATGAATATTGTAAATGCACAAACAGTAATATCTCCACATTGCAAGGTGCAATTCTGAAATTTTTTGCTTTTTCCTGTTAATCCTAGCATGATAAAGAAGATTCAAAGAGAGTGAGATGCCAGCTCCTTTCATTCAGTCAGTAGCTTCAAACATTTCTGGTATATGAAAAACATGTTTTTCAATGGCAAAAATCAATGAATATTGTAAATGCACAAACAGTAATATCTCCACATTGCACGGTGCAATTCTGAAATTTTTTGCTTTTTCCTGTTAATCCTAGCATGATAAAGAAGATTCAAAGAGAGTGAGATGCCAGCTCCTTTCATTCAGTCAGTAGCTTCAAACATTTCTGGACGTTTTTCAATGGCAAAAATCAATGAATATTGTAAATGCACAAACAGTAATATCTCCACATTGCAAGGTGCAATTCTGAAATTTTTAGCTTTTTCCTGTTAATCCTAGCATGATAAAGAAGATTCAAAGAGAGTGAGATGCCAGCTCCTTTCATTCAGTCAGTAGCTTCAAACATTTCTGGTATATGAAAAACATGTTTTTCAATGGCAAAAATCAATGAATATTGTAAATGCACAAACAGTAATATCTCCACATTGCAAGGTGCAATTCTGAAATTTTTTGCTTTTTCCTGCTAATCCTAGCATGATAAAGAAGATTCAAAGAGAGTGAGATGCCAGCTCCTTTCATTCAGTCAGTAGCTTCAAACATTTCTGGACGTTTTTCAATGGCAAAAATCAATGAATATTGTAAATGCACAAACAGTAATATCTCCACATTGCAAGGTGCAATTCTGAAATTTTTAGCTTTTTCCTGTTAATCCTAGCATGATAAAGAAGATTCAAAGAGAGTGAGATGCCAGCTCCTTTCATTCAGTCAGTAGCTTCAAACATTTCTGGTATATGAAAAACATGTTTTTCAATGGCAAAAATCAATGAATATTGTAAATGCACAAACAGTAATATCTCCACATTGCAAGGTGCAATTCTGAAATTTTTAGCTTTTTCCTGCTAATCCTAGCATTATAAAGAAGATTCAAAGAGAGTGAGATGCCAGCTCCTTTCATTCAGTCAGTAGCTTCAAACATTTCTGGTATATGAAAAACATGTTTTTCAATGGCAAAAATCAATGAATATTGTAAATGCACAAACAGTAATATCTCCACACTGCACGGTGCAATTCTGAAATTTTTAGCTTTTTCCTGTTAATCCTAGCATGATAAAGAAGATTCAAAGAGAGTGAGATGCCAGCTCCTTTCATTCAGTCAGTAGCTTCAAACATTTCTGGTATATGAAAAACATGTTTTTCAATGGCAAAAATCAATGAATATTGTAAATGCACAAAAAGTAATATCTCCACATTGCAAGGTGCAATTCTGAAATTTTTAGCTTTTTCCTGTTAATCCTAGCATGATAAAGAAGATTCAAAGAGAGTGAGATGCCAGCTCCTTTCATTCAGTCAGTAGCTTCAAACATTTCTGGTATATGAAAAACATGTTTTTCAATGGCAAAAATCAATGAATATTGTAAATGCACAAACAGTAATATCTCCACATTGCAAGGTGCAATTCTGAAATTTTTAGCTTTTTCCTGTTAATCCTAGCATGATAAAGAAGATTCAAAGAGAGTGAGATGCCAGCTCCTTTCATTCAGTCAGTAGCTTCAAACATTTCTGGTATATGAAAAACATGTTTTTCAATGGCAAAAATCAATGAATATTGTAAATGCACAAACAGTAATATCTCCACATTGCAAGGTGCAATTCTGAAATTTTTTGCTTTTTCCTGCTAATCCTAGCATGATAAAGAAGATTCAAAGAGAGTGAGATGCCAGCTCCTTTCATTCAGTCAGTAGCTTCAAACATTTCTGGTATATGAAAAACATGTTTTTCAATGGCAAAAATCAATGAATATTGTAAATGCACAAACAGTAATATCTCCACATTGCAAGGTGCAATTCTGAAATTTTTAGCTTTTTCCTGCTAATCCTAGCATGATAAAGAAGATTCAAAGAGAGTGAGATGCCAGCTCCTTTCATTCAGTCAGTAGCTTCAAACATTTCTGGTATATGAAAAACATGTTTTTCAATGGCAAAAATCAATGAATATTGTAAATGCACAAACAGTAATATCTCCACATTGCACGGTGCAATTCTGAAATTTTTAGCTTTTTCCTGTTAATCCTAGCATGATAAAGAAGATTCAAAGAGAGTGAGATGCCAGCTCCTTTCATTCAGTCAGTAGCTTCAAACATTTCTGGTATATGAAAAACATGTTTTTCAATGGCAAAAATCAATGAATATTGTAAATGCACAAACAGTAATATCTCCACATTGCACGGTGCAATTCTGAAATTTTTAGCTTTTTCCTGTTAATCCTAGCATGATAAAGAAGATTCAAAGAGAGTGAGATGCCAGCTCCTTTCATTCAGTCAGTAGCTTCAAACATTTCTGGACGTTTTTCAATGGCAAAAATCAATGAATATTGTAAATGCACAAACAGTAATATCTCCACATTGCACGGTGCAATTCTGAAATTTTTTGCTTTTTCCTGCTAATCCTAGCATGATAAAGAAGATTCAAAGAGAGTGAGATGCCAGCTCCTTTCATTCAGTCAGTAGCTTCAAACATTTCTGGTATATGAAAAACATGTTTTTCAATGGCAAAAATCAATGAATATTGTAAATGCACAAACAGTAATATCTCCACATTGCACGGTGCAATTCTGAAATTTTTAGCTTTTTCCTGTTAATCCTAGCATGATAAAGAAGATTCAAAGAGAGTGAGATGCCAGCTCCTTTCATTCAGTCAGTAGCTTCAAACATTTCTGGTATATGAAAAACATGTTTTTCAATGGCAAAAATCAATGAATATTGTAAATGCACAAACAGTAATATCTCCACATTGCAAGGTGCAATTCTGAAATTTTTAGCTTTTTCCTGTTAATCCTAGCATGATAAAGAAGATTCAAAGAGAGTGAGATGCCAGCTCCTTTCATTCAGTCAGTAGCTTCAAACATTTCTGGTATATGAAAAACATGTTTTTCAATGGCAAAAATCAATGAATATTGTAAATGCACAAACAGTAATATCTCCACATTGCAAGGTGCAATTCTGAAATTTTTAGCTTTTTCCTGTTAATCCTAGCATGATAAAGAAGATTCAAAGAGAGTGAGATGCCAGCTCCTTTCATTCAGTCAGTAGCTTCAAACATTTCTGGTATATGAAAAACATGTTTTTCAATGGCAAAAATCAATGAATATTGTAAATGCACAAACAGTAATATCTCCACATTGCAAGGTGCAATTCTGAAATTTTTTGCTTTTTCCTGCTAATCCTAGCATGATAAAGAAGATTCAAAGAGAGTGAGATGCCAGCTCCTTTCATTCAGTCAGTAGCTTCAAACATTTCTGGTATATGAAAAACATGTTTTTCAATGGCAAAAATTAATGAATATTGTAAATGCACAAACAGTAATATCTCCACATTGCAAGGTGCAATTCTGAAATTTTTAGCTTTTTCCTGCTAATCCTAGCATGATAAAGAAGATTCAAAGAGAGTGAGATGCCAGCTCCTTTCATTCAGTCAGTAGCTTCAAACATTTCTGGTATATGAAAAACATGTTTTTCAATGGCAAAAATCAATGAATATTGTAAATGCACAAACAGTAATATCTCCACATTGCACGGTGCAATTCTGAAATTTTTAGCTTTTTCCTGTTAATCCTAGCATGATAAAGAAGATTCAAAGAGAGTGAGATGCCAGCTCCTTTCATTCAGTCAGTAGCTTCAAACATTTCTGGTATATGAAAAACATGTTTTTCAATGGCAAAAATCAATGAATATTGTAAATGCACAAACAGTAATATCTCCACATTGCACGGTGCAATTCTGAAATTTTTAGCTTTTTCCTGTTAATCCTAGCATGATAAAGAAGATTCAAAGAGAGTGAGATGCCAGCTCCTTTCATTCAGTCAGTAGCTTCAAACATTTCTGGATGTTTTTCAATGGCAAAAATCATTGAATATTGTAAATGCACAAACAGTAATATCTCCACATTGCACGGTGCAATTCTGAAATTTTTTGCTTTTTCCTGCTAATCCTAGCATGATAAAGAAGATTCAAAGAGAGTGAGATGCCAGCTCCTTTCATTCAGTCAGTAGCTTCAAACATTTCTGGTATATGAAAAACATGTTTTTCAATGGCAAAAATCAATGAATATTGTAAATGCACAAACAGTAATATCTCCACATTGCACGGTGCAATTCTGAAATTTTTAGCTTTTTCCTGTTAATCCTAGCATGATAAAGAAGATTCAAAGAGAGTGAGATGCCAGCTCCTTTCATTCAGTCAGTAGCTTCAAACATTTCTGGTATATGAAAAACATGTTTTTCAATGGCAAAAATCAATGAATATTGTAAATGCACAAACAGTAATATCTCCACATTGCATGGTGCAATTCTGAAATTTTTAGCTTTTTCCTGTTAATCCTAGCATGATAAAGAAGATTCAAAGAGAGTGAGATGCCAGCTCCTTTCATTCAGTCAGTAGCTTCAAACATTTCTGGTATATGAAAAACATGTTTTTCAATGGCAAAAATCAATGAATATTGTAATTGCACAAACAGTAATATCTCCACATTGCACGGTGCAATTCTGAAATTTTTTGCTTTTTCCTGCTAATCCTAGCATGATAAAGAAGATTCAAAGAGAGTGAGATGCCAGCTCCTTTCATTCAGTCAGTAGCTTCAAACATTTCTGGTATATGAAAAACATGTTTTTCAATGGCAAAAATCAATGAATATTGTAAATGCACAAACAGTAATATCTCCACATTGCAAGGTGCAATTCTGAAATTTTTTGCTTTTTCCTGCTAATCCTAGCATGATAAAGAAGATTCAAAGAGAGTGAGATGCCAGCTCCTTTCATTCAGTCAGTAGCTTCAAACATTTCTGGTATATGAAAAACATGTTTTTCAATGGCAAAAATCAATGAATATTGTAAATGCACAAACAGTAATATCTCCACATTGCACGGTGCAATTCTGAAATTTTTTGCTTTTTCCTGTTAATCCTAGCATGATAAAGAAGATTCAAAGAGAGTGAGATGCCAGCTCCTTTCATTCAGTCAGTAGCTTCAAACATTTCTGGTATATGAAAAACATGTTTTTCAATGGCAAAAATCAATGAATATTGTAAATGCACAAACAGTAATATCTCCACATTGCACGGTGCAATTCTGAAATTTTTAGCTTTTTCCTGTTAATCCTAGCATGATAAAGAAGATTCAAAGAGAGTGAGATGCCAGCTCCTTTCATTCAGTCAGTAGCTTCAAACATTTCTGGTATATGAAAAACATGTTTTTCAATGGCAAAAATCAATGAATATTGTAAATGCACAAACAGTAATATCTCCACATTGCACGGTGCAATTCTGAAATTTTTAGCTTTTTCCTGTTAATCCTAGCATGATAAAGAAGATTCAAAGAGAGTGAGATGCCAGCTCCTTTCATTCAGTCAGTAGCTTCAAACATTTCTGGTATATGAAAAACATGTTTTTCAATGGCAAAAATCAATGAATATTGTAAATGCACAAACAGTAATATCTCCACATTGCACGGTGCAATTCTGAAATTTTTAGCTTTTTCCTGTTAATCCTAGCATGATAAAGAAGATTCAAAGAGAGTGAGATGCCAGCTCCTTTCATTCAGTCAGTAGCTTCAAACATTTCTGGTATATGAAAAACATGTTTTTCAATGGCAAAAATCAATGAATATTGTAAATGCACAAACAGTAATATCTCCACATTGCACGGTGCAATTCTGAAATATTTAGCTTTTTCCTGTTAATCCTAGCATGATAAAGAAGATTCAAAGAGAGTGAGATGCCAGCTCCTTTCATTCAGTCAGTAGCTTCAAACATTTCTGGTATATGAAAAACATGTATTTCAGTGGCAAAAATCAATGAATATTGTAAATGCACAAACAGTAATATCTCCACATTGCAAGGTGCAATTCTGAAATTTTTAGCTTTTTCCTGTTAATCCTAGCATGATAAAGAAGATTCAAAGAGAGTGAGATGCCAGCTCCTTTCATTCAGTCAGTAGCTTCAAACATTTCTGGTATATGAAAAACATGTTTTTCAATGGCAAAAATCAATGAATATTGTAAATGCACAAACAGTAATATCTCCACATTGCAAGGTGCAATTCTGAAATTTTTTGCTTTTTCCTGCTAATCCTAGCATGATAAAGAAGATTCAAAGAGAGTGAGATGCCAGCTCCTTTCATTCAGTCAGTAGCTTCAAACATTTCTGGTATATGAAAAACATGTTTTTCAATGGCAAAAATCAATGAATATTGTAAATGCACAAACAGTAATATCTCCACATTGCACGGTGCAATTCTGAAATTTTTTGCTTTTTCCTGCTAATCCTAGCATGATAAAGAAGATTCAAAGAGAGTGAGATGCCAGCTCCTTTCATTCAGTCAGTAGCTTCAAACATTTCTGGTATATGAAAAACATGTTTTTCAATGGCAAAAATCAATGAATATTGTAAATGCACAAACAGTAATATCTCCACATTGCACGGTGCAATTCTGAAATTTTTTGCTTTTTCCTGCTAATCTTAGCATGATAAAGAAGATTCAAAGAGAGTGAGATGCCAGCTCCTTTCATTCAGTCAGTAGCTTCAAACATTTCTGGTATATGAAAAACATGTTTTTCAATGGCAAAAATCAATGAATATTG
Source organism: Phyllobates terribilis (assembly GCF_046119375.1). NCBI lineage: Eukaryota > Metazoa > Chordata > Amphibia > Anura > Dendrobatidae > Phyllobates > Phyllobates terribilis. The sequence goes on from NW_027364889.1 coordinate 29,044, forward strand.
TAAATGCACAAACAGTAATATCTCCACATTGCAAGGTGCAATTCTGAAATTTTTAGCTTTTTCCTGTTAATCCTAGCATGATAAAGAAGATTCAAAGAGAGTGAGATGCCAGCTCCTTTCATTCAGTCAGTAGCTTCAAACATTTCTGGTATATGAAAAACATGTTTTTCAATGGCAAAAATCAATGAATATTGTAAATGCACAAACAGTAATATCTCCACATTGCAAGGTGCAATTCTGAAATTTTTTGCTTTTTCCTGCTAATCCTAGCATGATAAAGAAGATTCAAAGAGAGTGAGATGCCAGCTCCTTTCATTCAGTCAGTAGCTTCAAACATTTCTGGTATATGAAAAACATGTTTTTCAATGGCAAAAATCAATGAATATTGTAAATGCACAAACAGTAATATCTCCACATTGCACGGTGCAATTCTGAAATTTTTGGCTTTTTCCTGCTAATCCTAGCATGATAAAGAAGATTCAAAGAGAGTGAGATGCCAGCTCCTTTCATTCAGTCAGTAGCTTCAAACATTTCTGGACGTTTTTCAATGGCAAAAATCAATGAATATTGTAAATGCACAAACAGTAATATCTCCACATTGCAAGGTGCAATTCTGAAATTTTTTGCTTTTTCCTGCTAATCCTAGCATGATAAAGAAGATTCAAAGAGAGTGAGATGCCAGCTCCTTTCATTCAGTCAGTAGCTTCAAACATTTCTGGACGTTTTTCAATGGCAAAAATCAATGAATATTGTAAATGCACAAACAGTAATATCTCCACATTGCACGGTGCAATTCTGAAATTTTTAGCTTTTTCCTGTTAATCCTAGCATGATAAAGAAGATTCAAAGAGAGTGAGATGCCAGCTCCTTTCATTCAGTCAGTAGCTTCAAACATTTCTGGTATATGAAAAACATGTTTTTCAATGGCAAAAATCAATGAATATTGTAAATGCACAAACAGTAATATCTCCACATTGCACGGTGCAATTCTGAAATTTTTAGCTTTTTCCTGCTAATCCTAGCATGATAAAGAAGATTCAAAGAGAGTGAGATGCCAGCTCCTTTCATTCAGTCAGTAGCTTCAAACATTTCTGGTATATGAAAAACATGTTTTTCAATGGCAAAAATCAATGAATATTGTAAATGCACAAACAGTAATATCTCCACATTGCAAGGTGCAATTCTGAAATTTTTTGCTTTTTCCTGTTAATCCTAGCATGATAAAGAAGATTCAAAGAGAGTGAGATGCCAGCTCCTTTCATTCAGTCAGTAGCTTCAAACATTTCTGGTATATGAAAAACATGTTTTTCAATGGCAAAAATCAATGAATATTGTAAATGCACAAACAGTAATATCTCCACATTGCAAGGTGCAATTCTGAAATTTTTTGCTTTTTCCTGCTAATCCTAGCATGATAAAGAAGATTCAAAGAGAGTGAGATGCCAGCTCCTTTCATTCAGTCAGTAGCTTCAAACATTTCTGGTATATGAAAAACATGTTTTTCAATGGCAAAAATCAATGAATATTGTAAATGCACAAACAGTAATATCTCCACATTGCACGGTGCAATTCTGAAATTTTTTGCTTTTTCCTGCTAATCCTAGCATGATAAAGAAGATTCAAAGAGAGTGAGATGCCAGCTCCTTTCATTCAGTCAGTAGCTTCAAACATTTCTGGTATATGAAAAACATGTTTTTCAATGGCAAAAATCAATGAATATTGTAAATGCACAAACAGTAATATCTCCACATTGCACGGTGCAATTCTGAAATTTTTTGCTTTTTCCTGCTAATCCTAGCATGATAAAGAAGATTCAAAGAGAGTGAGATGCCAGCTCCTTTCATTCAGTCAGTAGCTTCAAACATTTCTGGTATATGAAAAACATGTTTTTCAATGGCAAAAATCAATGAATATTGTAAATGCACAAACAGTAATATCTCCACATTGCAAGGTGCAATTCTGAAATTTTTAGCTTTTTCCTGTTAATCCTAGCATGATAAAGAAGATTCAAAGAGAGTGAGATGCCAGCTCCTTTCATTCAGTCAGTAGCTTCAAACATTTCTGGTATATGAAAAACATGTTTTTCAATGGCAAAAATCAATGAATATTGTAAATGCACAAACAGTAATATCTCCACATTGCAAGGTGCAATTCTGAAATTTTTTGCTTTTTCCTGCTAATCCTAGCATGATAAAGAAGATTCAAAGAGAGTGAGATGCCAGCTCCTTTCATTCAGTCAGTAGCTTCAAACATTTCTGGTATATGAAAAACATGTTTTTCAATGGCAAAAATCAATGAATATTGTAAATGCACAAACAGTAATATCTCCACATTGCACGGTGCAATTCTGAAATTTTTTGCTTTTTCCTGTTAATCCTAGCATGATAAAGAAGATTCAAAGAGAGTGAGATGCCAGCTCCTTTCATTCAGTCAGTAGCTTCAAACATTTCTGGACGTTTTTCAATGGCAAAAATCAATGAATATTGTAAATGCACAAACAGTAATATCTCCACATTGCAAGGTGCAATTCTGAAATTTTTAGCTTTTTCCTGTTAATCCTAGCATGATAAAGAAGATTCAAAGAGAGTGAGATGCCAGCTCCTTTCATTCAGTCAGTAGCTTCAAACATTTCTGGTATATGAAAAACATGTTTTTCAATGGCAAAAATCAATGAATATTGTAAATGCACAAACAGTAATATCTCCACATTGCAAGGTGCAATTCTGAAATTTTTTGCTTTTTCCTGCTAATCCTAGCATGATAAAGAAGATTCAAAGAGAGTGAGATGCCAGCTCCTTTCATTCAGTCAGTAGCTTCAAACATTTCTGGTATATGAAAAACATGTTTTTCAATGGCAAAAATCAATGAATATTGTAAATGCACAAACAGTAATATCTCCACATTGCACGGTGCAATTCTGAAATTTTTTGCTTTTTCCTGCTAATCCTAGCATGATAAAGAAGATTCAAAGAGAGTGAGATGCCAGCTCCTTTCATTCAGTCAGTAGCTTCAAACATTTCTGGACGTTTTTCAATGGCAAAAATCAATGAATATTGTAAATGCACAAACAGTAATATCTCCACATTGCAAGGTGCAATTCTGAAATTTTTTGCTTTTTCCTGCTAATCCTAGCATGATAAAGAAGATTCAAAGAGAGTGAGATGCCAGCTCCTTTCATTCAGTCAGTAGCTTCAAACATTTCTGGTATATGAAAAACATGTTTTTCAATGGCAAAAATCAATGAATATTGTAAATGCACAAACAGTAATATCTCCACATTGCAAGGTGCAATTCTGAAATTTTTAGCTTTTTCCTGTTAATCCTAGCATGATAAAGAAGATTCAAAGAGAGTGAGATGCCAGCTCCTTTCATTCAGTCAGTAGCTTCAAACATTTCTGGTATATGAAAAACATGTTTTTCAATGGCAAAAATCAATGAATATTGTAAATGCACAAACAGTAATATCTCCACATTGCACTGTGCAATTCTGAAATTTTTTGCTTTTTCCTGTTAATCCTAGCATGATAAAGAAGATTCAAAGAGAGTGAGATGCCAGCTCCTTTCATTCAGTCAGTAGCTTCAAACATTTCTGGTATATGAAAAACATGTTTTTCAATGGCAAAAATCAATGAATATTGTAAATGCACAAACAGTAATATCTCCACATTGCACGGTGCAATTCTGAAATTTTTAGCTTTTTCCTGCTAATCCTAGCATGATAAAGAAGATTCAAAGAGAGTGAGATGCCAGCTCCTTTCATTCAGTCAGTAGCTTCAAACATTTCTGGTATATGAAAAACATGTTTTTCAATGGCAAAAATCAATGAATATTGTAAATGCACAAACAGTAATATCTCCACATTGCAAGGTGCAATTCTGAAATTTTTTGCTTTTTCCTGCTAATCCTAGCATGATAAAGAAGATTCAAAGAGAGTGAGATGCCAGCTCCTTTCATTCAGTCAGTAGCTTCAAACATTTCTGGTATATGAAAAACATGTTTTTCAATGGCAAAAATCAATGAATATTGTAAATGCACAAACAGTAATATCTCCACATTGCACGGTGCAATTCTGAAATTTTTTGCTTTTTCCTGCTAATCCTAGCATGATAAAGAAGATTCAAAGAGAGTGAGATGCCAGCTCCTTTCATTCAGTCAGTAGCTTCAAACATTTCTGGACGTTTTTCAATGGCAAAAATCAATGAATATTGTAAATGCACAAACAGTAATATCTCCACATTGCAAAGTGCAATTCTGAAATTTTTTGCTTTTTCCTGCTAATCCTAGCATGATAAAGAAGATTCAAAGAGAGTGAGATGCCAGCTCCTTTCATTCAGTCAGTAGCTTCAAACATTTCTGGTATATGAAAAACATGTTTTTCAATGGCAAAAATCAATGAATATTGTAAATGCACAAACAGTAATATCTCCACATTGCAAGGTGCAATTCTGAAATTTTTTGCTTTTTCCTGTTAATCCTAGCATGATAAAGAAGATTCAAAGAGAGTGAGATGCCAGCTCCTTTCATTCAGTCAGTAGCTTCAAACATTTCTGGACGTTTTTCAATGGCAAAAATCAATGAATATTGTAAATGCACAAACAGTAATATCTCCACATTGCAAGGTGCAATTCTGAAATTTTTAGCTTTTTCCTGTTAATCCTAGCATGATAAAGAAGATTCAAAGAGAGTGAGATGCCAGCTCCTTTCATTCAGTCAGTAGCTTCAAACATTTCTGGTATATGAAAAACATGTTTTTCAATGGCAAAAATCAATGAATATTGTAAATGCACAAACAGTAATATCTCCACATTGCACGGTGCAATTCTGAAATTTTTAGCTTTTTCCTGTTAATCCTAGCATGATAAAGAAGATTCAAAGAGAGTGAGATGCCAGCTCCTTTCATTCAGTCAGTAGCTTCAAACATTTCTGGACGTTTTTCAATGGCAAAAATCAATGAATATTGTAAATGCACAAACAGTAATATCTCCACATTGCAAGGTGCAATTCTGAAATTTTTAGCTTTTTCCTGTTAATCCTAGCATGATAAAGAAGATTCAAAGAGAGTGAGATGCCAGCTCCTTTCATTCAGTCAGTAGCTTCAAACATTTCTGGTATATGAAAAACATGTTTTTCAATGGCAAAAATCAATGAATATTGTAAATGCACAAACAGTAATATCTCCACATTGCACGATCCAATTCTGAAATTTTTTGCTTTTTCCTGCTAATCCTAGCATGATAAAGAAGATTCAAAGAGAGTGAGATGCCAGCTCCTTTCATTCAGTCAGTAGCTTCAAACATTTCTGGTATATGAAAAACATGTTTTTCAATGGCAAAAATCAATGAATATTGTAAATGCACAAACAGTAATATCTCCACATTGCAAGGTGCAATTCTGAAATTTTTAGCTTTTTCCTGTTAATCCTAGCATGATAAAGAAGATTCAAAGAGAGTGAGATGCCGGCTCCTTTCATTCAGTCAGTAGCTTCAAACATTTCTGGACGTTTTTCAATGGCAAAAATCAATGAATATTGTAAATGCACAAACAGTAATATCTCCACATTGCACGGTGCAATTCTGAAATTTTTAGCTTTTTCCTGCTAATCCTAGCATGATAAAGAAGATTCAAAGAGAGTGAGATGCCAGCTCCTTTCATTCAGTCAGTAGCTTCAAACATTTCTGGTATATGAAAAACATGTTTTTCAATGGCAAAAATCAATGAATATTGTAAATGCACAAACAGTAATATCTCCACATTGCACGGTGCAATTCTGAAATTTTTAGCTTTTTCCTGTTAATCCTAGCATGATAAAGAAGATTCAAAGAGAGTGAGATGCCAGCTCCTTTCATTCAGTCAGTAGCTTCAAACATTTCTGGTATATGAAAAACATGTTTTTCAATGGCAAAAATCAATGAATATTGTAAATGCACAAACAGTAATATCTCCACATTGCACGGTGCAATTCTGAAATTTTTAGCTTTTTCCTGCTAATCCTAGCATGATAAAGAAGATTCAAAGAGAGTGAGATGCCAGCTCCTTTCATTCAGTCAGTAGCTTCAAACATTTCTGGTATATGAAAAACATGTTTTTCAATGGCAAAAATCAATGAATATTGTAAATGCACAAACAGTAATATCTCCACATTGCAAGGTGCAATTCTGAAATTTTTAGCTTTTTCCTGTTAATCCTAGCATGATAAAGAAGATTCAAAGAGAGTGAGATGCCAGCTCCTTTCATTCAGTCAGTAGCTTCAAACATTTCTGGTATATGAAAAACATGTTTTTCAATGGCAAAAATCAATGAATATTGTAAATGCACAAACAGTAATATCTCCACATTGCACGGTGCAATTCTGAAATTTTTAGCTTTTTCCTGCTAATCCTAGCATGATAAAGAAGATTCAAAGAGAGTGAGATGCCAGCTCCTTTCATTCAGTCAGTAGCTTCAAACATTTCTGGACGTTTTTCAATGGCAAAAATCAATGAATATTGTAAATGCACAAACAGTAATATCTCCACATTGCAAGGTGCAATTCTGAAATTTTTTGCTTTTTCCTGCTAATCCTAGCATGATAAAGAAGATTCAAAGAGAGTGAGATGCCAGCTCCTTTCATTCAGTCAGTAGCTTCAAACATTTCTGGACGTTTTTCAATGGCAAAAATCAATGAATATTGTAAATGCACAAACAGTAATATCTCCACATTGCACGGTGCAATTCTGAAATTTTTAGCTTTTTCCTGTTAATCCTAGCATGATAAAGAAGATTCAAAGAGAGTGAGATGCCAGCTCCTTTCATTCAGTCAGTAGCTTCAAACATTTCTGGTATATGAAAAACATGTTTTTCAATGGCAAAAATCAATGAATATTGTAAATGCACAAACAGTAATATCTCCACATTGCACGGTGCAATTCTGAAATTTTTAGCTTTTTCCTGCTAATCCTAGCATGATAAAGAAGATTCAAAGAGAGTGAGATGCCAGCTCCTTTCATTCAGTCAGTAGCTTCAAACATTTCTGGTATATGAAAAACATGTTTTTCAATGGCAAAAATCAATGAATATTGTAAATGCACAAACAGTAATATCTCCACATTGCAAGGTGCAATTCTGAAATTTTTTGCTTTTTCCTGTTAATCCTAGCATGATAAAGAAGATTCAAAGAGAGTGAGATGCCAGCTCCTTTCATTCAGTCAGTAGCTTCAAACATTTCTGGACGTTTTTCAATGGCAAAAATCAATGAATATTGTAAATGCACAAACAGTAATATCTCCACATTGCACGGTGCAATTCTGAAATTTTTTGCTTTTTCCTGCTAATCCTAGCATGATAAAGAAGATTCAAAGAGAGTGAGATGCCAGCTCCTTTCATTCAGTCAGTAGCTTCAAACATTTCTGGTATATGAAAAACATGTTTTTCAATGGCAAAAATCAATGAATATTGTAAATGCACAAACAGTAATATCTCCACATTGCACGGTGCAATTCTGAAATTTTTTGCTTTTTCCTGTTAATCCTAGCATGATAAAGAAGATTCAAAGAGAGTGAGATGCCAGCTCCTTTCATTCAGTCAGTAGCTTCAAACATTTCTGGTATATGAAAAACATGTTTTTCAATGGCAAAAATCAATGAATATTGTAAATGCACAAACAGTAATATCTCCACATTGCAAGGTGCAATTCTGAAATTTTTAGCTTTTTCCTGCTAATCCTAGCATGATAAAGAAGATTCAAAGAGAGTGAGATGCCAGCTCCTTTCATTCAGTCAGTAGCTTCAAACATTTCTGGTATATGAAAAACATGTTTTTCAATGGCAAAAATCAATGAATATTGTAAATGCACAAACAGTAATATCTCCACATTGCACGGTGCAATTCTGAAATTTTTAGCTTTTTCCTGTTAATCCTAGCATGATAAAGAAGATTCAAAGAGAGTGAGATGCCAGCTCCTTTCATTCAGTCAGTAGCTTCAAACATTTCTGGACGTTTTTCAATGGCAAAAATCAATGAATATTGTAAATGCACAAACAGTAATATCTCCACATTGCACGGTGCAATTCTGAAATTTTTTGCTTTTTCCTGTTAATCCTAGCATGATAAAGAAGATTCAAAGAGAGTGAGATGCCAGCTCCTTTCATTCAGTCAGTAGCTTCAAACATTTCTGGTATATGAAAAACATGTTTTTCAATGGCAAAAATCAATGAATATTGTAAATGCACAAACAGTAATATCTCCACATTGCACGGTGCAATTCTGAAATTTTTTGCTTTTTCCTGTTAATCCTAGCATGATAAAGAAGATTCAAAGAGAGTGAGATGCCAGCTCCTTTCATTCAGTCAGTAGCTTCAAACATTTCTGGTATATGAAAAACATGTTTTTCAATGGCAAAAATCAATGAATATTGTAAATGCACAAACAGTAATATCTCCACATTGCAAGGTGCAATTCTGAAATTTTTAGCTTTTTCCTGTTAATCCTAGCATGATAAAGAAGATTCAAAGAGAGTGAGATGCCAGCTCCTTTCATTCAGTCAGTAGCTTCAAACATTTCTGGTATATGAAAAACATGTTTTTCAATGGCAAAAATCAATGAATATTGTAAATGCACAAACAGTAATATCTCCACATTGCAAGGTGCAATTCTGAAATTTTTTGCTTTTTCCTGCTAATCCTAGCATGATAAAGAAGATTCAAAGAGAGTGAGATGCCAGCTCCTTTCATTCAGTCAGTAGCTTCAAACATTTCTGGTATATGAAAAACATGTTTTTCAATGGCAAAAATCAATGAATATTGTAAATGCACAAACAGTAATATCTCCACATTGCAAGGTGCAATTCTGAAATTTTTAGCTTTTTCCTGTTAATCCTAGCATGATAAAGAAGATTCAAAGAGAGTGAGATGCCAGCTCCTTTCATTCAGTCAGTAGCTTCAAACATTTCTGGTATATGAAAAACATGTTTTTCAATGGCAAAAATCAATGAATATTGTAAATGCACAAACAGTAATATCTCCACATTGCACGGTGCAATTCTGAAATTTTTTGCTTTTTCCTGCTAATCCTAGCATGATAAAGAAGATTCAAAGAGAGTGAGATGCCAGCTCCTTTCATTCAGTCAGTAGCTTCAAACATTTCTGGTATATGAAAAACATGTTTTTCAATGGCAAAAATCAATGAATATTGTAAATGCACAAACAGTAATATCTCCACATTGCAAGGTGCAATTCTGAAATTTTTAGCTTTTTCCTGTTAATCCTAGCATGATAAAGAAGATTCAAAGAGAGTGAGATGCCAGCTCCTTTCATTCAGTCAGTAGCTTCAAACATTTCTGGACGTTTTTCAATGGCAAAAATCAATGAATATTGTAAATGCACAAACAGTAATATCTCCACATTGCAAGGTGCAATTCTGAAATTTTTAGCTTTTTCCTGTTAATCCTAGCATGATAAAGAAGATTCAAAGAGAGTGAGATGCCAGCTCCTTTCATTCAGTCAGTAGCTTCAAACATTTCTGGTATATGAAAAACATGTTTTTCAATGGCAAAAATCAATGAATATTGTAAATGCACAAACAGTAATATCTCCACATTGCAAGGTGCAATTCTGAAATTTTTAGCTTTTTCCTGTTAATCCTAGCATGATAAAGAAGATTCAAAGAGAGTGAGATGCCAGCTCCTTTCATTCAGTCAGTAGCTTCAAACATTTCTGGACGTTTTTCAATGGCAAAAATCAATGAATATTGTAAATGCACAAACAGTAATATCTCCACATTGCAAGGTGCAATTCTGAAATTTTTAGCTTTTTCCTGTTAATCCTAGCATGATAAAGAAGATTCAAAGAGAGTGAGATGCCAGCTCCTTTCATTCAGTCAGTAGCTTCAAACATTTCTGGTATATGAAAAACATGTTTTTCAATGGCAAAAATCAATGAATATTGTAAATGCACAAACAGTAATATCTCCACATTGCAAGGTGCAATTCTGAAATTTTTAGCTTTTTCCTGCTAATCCTAGCATGATAAAGAAGATTCAAAGAGAGTGAGATGCCAGCTCCTTTCATTCAGTCAGTAGCTTCAAACATTTCTGGTATATGAAAAACATGTTTTTCAATGGCAAAAATCAATGAATATTGTAAATGCACAAACAGTAATATCTCCACACTGCACGGTGCAATTCTGAAATTTTTAGCTTTTTCCTGTTAATCCTAGCATGATAAAGAAGATTCAAAGAGAGTGAGATGCCAGCTCCTTTCATTCAGTCAGTAGCTTCAAACATTTCTGGTATATGAAAAACATGTTTTTCAATGGCAAAAATCAATGAATATTGTAAATGCACAAAAAGTAATATCTCCACATTGCAAGGTGCAATTCTGAAATTTTTAGCTTTTTCCTGTTAATCCTAGCATGATAAAGAAGATTCAAAGAGAGTGAGATGCCAGCTCCTTTCATTCAGTCAGTAGCTTCAAACATTTCTGGTATATGAAAAACATGTTTTTCAATGGCAAAAATCAATGAATATTGTAAATGCACAAACAGTAATATCTCCACATTGCAAGGTGCAATTCTGAAATTTTTAGCTTTTTCCTGTTAATCCTAGCATGATAAAGAAGATTCAAAGAGAGTGAGATGCCAGCTCCTTTCATTCAGTCAGTAGCTTCAAACATTTCTGGTATATGAAAAACATGTTTTTCAATGGCAAAAATCAATGAATATTGTAAATGCACAAACAGTAATATCTCCACATTGCAAGGTGCAATTCTGAAATTTTTTGCTTTTTCCTGCTAATCCTAGCATGATAAAGAAGATTCAAAGAGAGTGAGATGCCAGCTCCTTTCATTCAGTCAGTAGCTTCAAACATTTCTGGTATATGAAAAACATGTTTTTCAATGGCAAAAATCAATGAATATTGTAAATGCACAAACAGTAATATCTCCACATTGCAAGGTGCAATTCTGAAATTTTTAGCTTTTTCCTGTTAATCCTAGCATGATAAAGAAGATTCAAAGAGAGTGAGATGCCAGCTCCTTTCATTCAGTCAGTAGCTTCAAACATTTCTGGACGTTTTTCAATGGCAAAAATCAATGAATATTGTAAATGCACAAACAGTAATATCTCCACATTGCAAGGTGCAATTCTGAAATTTTTAGCTTTTTCCTGTTAATCCTAGCATGATAAAGAAGATTCAAAGAGAGTGAGATGCCAGCTCCTTTCATTCAGTCAGTAGCTTCAAACATTTCTGGTATATGAAAAACATGTTTTTCAATGGCAAAAATCAATGAATATTGTAAATGCACAAACAGTAATATCTCCACATTGCAAGGTGCAATTCTGAAATTTTTAGCTTTTTCCTGCTAATCCTAGCATTATAAAGAAGATTCAAAGAGAGTGAGATGCCAGCTCCTTTCATTCAGTCAGTAGCTTCAAACATTTCTGGTATATGAAAAACATGTTTTTCAATGGCAAAAATCAATGAATATTGTAAATGCACAAACAGTAATATCTCCACACTGCACGGTGCAATTCTGAAATTTTTAGCTTTTTCCTGTTAATCCTAGCATGATAAAGAAGATTCAAAGAGAGTGAGATGCCAGCTCCTTTCATTCAGTCAGTAGCTTCAAACATTTCTGGTATATGAAAAACATGTTTTTCAATGGCAAAAATCAATGAATATTGTAAATGCACAAAAAGTAATATCTCCACATTGCAAGGTGCAATTCTGAAATTTTTAGCTTTTTCCTGTTAATCCTAGCATGATAAAGAAGATTCAAAGAGAGTGAGATGCCAGCTCCTTTCATTCAGTCAGTAGCTTCAAACATTTCTGGTATATGAAAAACATGTTTTTCAATGGCAAAAATCAATGAATATTGTAAATGCACAAACAGTAATATCTCCACATTGCAAGGTGCAATTCTGAAATTTTTAGCTTTTTCCTGTTAATCCTAGCATGATAAAGAAGATTCAAAGAGAGTGAGATGCCAGCTCCTTTCATTCAGTCAGTAGCTTCAAACATTTCTGGTATATGAAAAACATGTTTTTCAATGGCAAAAATCAATGAATATTGTAAATGCACAAACAGTAATATCTCCACATTGCAAGGTGCAATTCTGAAATTTTTTGCTTTTTCCTGCTAATCCTAGCATGATAAAGAAGATTCAAAGAGAGTGAGATGCCAGCTCCTTTCATTCAGTCAGTAGCTTCAAACATTTCTGGTATATGAAAAACATGTTTTTCAATGGCAAAAATCAATGAATATTGTAAATGCACAAACAGTAATATCTCCACATTGCAAGGTGCAATTATGAAATTTTTAGCTTTTTCCTGCTAATCCTAGCATGATAAAGAAGATTCAAAGAGAGTGAGATGCCAGCTCCTTTCATTCAGTCAGTAGCTTCAAACATTTCTGGTATATGAAAAACATGTTTTTCAATGGCAAAAATCAATGAATATTGTAAATGCACAAACAGTAATATCTCCACATTGCACGGTGCAATTCTGAAATTTTTAGCTTTTTCCTGTTAATCCTAGCATGATAAAGAAGATTCAAAGAGAGTGAGATGCCAGCTCCTTTCATTCAGTCAGTAGCTTCAAACATTTCTGGTATATGAAAAACATGTTTTTCAATGGCAAAAATCAATGAATATTGTAAATGCACAAACAGTAATATCTCCACATTGCACGGTGCAATTCTGAAATTTTTAGCTTTTTCCTGTTAATCCTAGCATGATAAAGAAGATTCAAAGAGAGTGAGATGCCAGCTCCTTTCATTCAGTCAGTAGCTTCAAACATTTCTGGACGTTTTTCAATGGCAAAAATCAATGAATATTGTAAATGCACAAACAGTAATATCTCCACATTGCACGGTGCAATTCTGAAATTTTTTGCTTTTTCCTGCTAATCCTAGCATGATAAAGAAGATTCAAAGAGAGTGAGATGCCAGCTCCTTTCATTCAGTCAGTAGCTTCAAACATTTCTGGTATATGAAAAACATGTTTTTCAATGGCAAAAATCAATGAATATTGTAAATGCACAAACAGTAATATCTCCACATTGCACGGTGCAATTCTGAAATTTTTAGCTTTTTCCTGTTAATCCTAGCATGATAAAGAAGATTCAAAGAGAGTGAGATGCCAGCTCCTTTCATTCAGTCAGTAGCTTCAAACATTTCTGGTATATGAAAAACATGTTTTTCAATGGCAAAAATCAATGAATATTGTAAATGCACAAACAGTAATATCTCCACATTGCAAGGTGCAATTCTGAAATTTTTAGCTTTTTCCTGTTAATCCTAGCATGATAAAGAAGATTCAAAGAGAGTGAGATGCCAGCTCCTTTCATTCAGTCAGTAGCTTCAAACATTTCTGGTATATGAAAAACATGTTTTTCAATGGCAAAAATCAATGAATATTGTAAATGCACAAACAGTAATATCTCCACATTGCAAGGTGCAATTCTGAAATTTTTAGCTTTTTCCTGTTAATCCTAGCATGATAAAGAAGATTCAAAGAGAGTGAGATGCCAGCTCCTTTCATTCAGTCAGTAGCTTCAAACATTTCTGGTATATGAAAAACATGTTTTTCAATGGCAAAAATCAATGAATATTGTAAATGCACAAACAGTAATATCTCCACATTGCAAGGTGCAATTCTGAAATTTTTTGCTTTTTCCTGCTAATCCTAGCATGATAAAGAAGATTCAAAGAGAGTGAGATGCCAGCTCCTTTCATTCAGTCAGTAGCTTCAAACATTTCTGGTATATGAAAAACATGTTTTTCAATGGCAAAAATTAATGAATATTGTAAATGCACAAACAGTAATATCTCCACATTGCAAGGTGCAATTCTGAAATTTTTAGCTTTTTCCTGCTAATCCTAGCATGATAAAGAAGATTCAAAGAGAGTGAGATGCCAGCTCCTTTCATTCAGTCAGTAGCTTCAAACATTTCTGGTATATGAAAAACATGTTTTTCAATGGCAAAAATCAATGAATATTGTAAATGCACAAACAGTAATATCTCCACATTGCACGGTGCAATTCTGAAATTTTTAGCTTTTTCCTGTTAATCCTAGCATGATAAAGAAGATTCAAAGAGAGTGAGATGCCAGCTCCTTTCATTCAGTCAGTAGCTTCAAACATTTCTGGTATATGAAAAACATGTTTTTCAATGGCAAAAATCAATGAATATTGTAAATGCACAAACAGTAATATCTCCGCATTGCACGGTGCAATTCTGAAATTTTTAGCTTTTTCCTGTTAATCCTAGCATGATAAAGAAGATTCAAAGAGAGTGAGATGCCAGCTCCTTTCATTCAGTCAGTAGCTTCAAACATTTCTGGACGTTTTTCAATGGCAAAAATCATTGAATATTGTAAATGCACAAACAGTAATATCTCCACATTGCACGGTGCAATTCTGAAATTTTTTGCTTTTTCCTGCTAATCCTAGCATGATAAAGAAGATTCAAAGAGAGTGAGATGCCAGCTCCTTTCATTCAGTCAGTAGCTTCAAACATTTCTGGTATATGAAAAACATGTTTTTCAATGGCAAAAATCAATGAATATTGTAAATGCACAAACAGTAATATCTCCACATTGCACGGTGCAATTCTGAAATTTTTAGCTTTTTCCTGTTAATCCTAGCATGATAAAGAAGATTCAAAGAGAGTGAGATGCCAGCTCCTTTCATTCAGTCAGTAGCTTCAAACATTTCTGGTATATGAAAAACATGTTTTTCAATGGCAAAAATCAATGAATATTGTAAATGCACAAACAGTAATATCTCCACATTGCACGGTGCAATTCTGAAATTTTTAGCTTTTTCCTGTTAATCCTAGCATGATAAAGAAGATTCAAAGAGAGTGAGATGCCAGCTCCTTTCATTCAGTCAGTAGCTTCAAACATTTCTGGTATATGAAAAACATGTTTTTCAATGGCAAAAATCAATGAATATTGTAAATGCACAAACAGTAATATCTCCACATTGCACGGTGCAATTCTGAAATTTTTTGCTTTTTCCTGCTAATCCTAGCATGATAAAGAAGATTCAAAGAGAGTGAGATGCCAGCTCCTTTCATTCAGTCAGTAGCTTCAAACATTTCTGGTATATGAAAAACATGTTTTTCAATGGCAAAAATCAATGAATATTGTAAATGCACAAACAGTAATATCTCCACATTGCAAGGTGCAATTCTGAAATTTTTTGCTTTTTCCTGCTAATCCTAGCATGATAAAGAAGATTCAAAGAGAGTGAGATGCCAGCTCCTTTCATTCAGTCAGTAGCTTCAAACATTTCTGGTATATGAAAAACATGTTTTTCAATGGCAAAAATCAATGAATATTGTAAATGCACAAACAGTAATATCTCCACATTGCACGGTGCAATTCTGAAATTTTTTGCTTTTTCCTGTTAATCCTAGCATGATAAAGAAGATTCAAAGAGAGTGAGATGCCAGCTCCTTTCATTCAGTCAGTAGCTTCAAACATTTCTGGTATATGAAAAACATGTTTTTCAATGGCAAAAATCAATGAATATTGTAAATGCACAAACAGTAATATCTCCACATTGCACGGTGCAATTCTGAAATTTTTAGCTTTTTCCTGTTAATCCTAGCATGATAAAGAAGATTCAAAGAGAGTGAGATGCCAGCTCCTTTCATTCAGTCAGTAGCTTCAAACATTTCTGGTATATGAAAAACATGTTTTTCAATGGCAAAAATCAATGAATATTGTAAATGCACAAACAGTAATATCTCCACATTGCACGGTGCAATTCTGAAATTTTTAGCTTTTTCCTGTTAATCCTAGCATGATAAAGAAGATTCAAAGAGAGTGAGATGCCAGCTCCTTTCATTCAGTCAGTAGCTTCAAACATTTCTGGTATATGAAAAACATGTTTTTCAATGGCAAAAATCAATGAATATTGTAAATGCACAAACAGTAATATCTCCACATTGCACGGTGCAATTCTGAAATTTTTAGCTTTTTCCTGTTAATCCTAGCATGATAAAGAAGATTCAAAGAGAGTGAGATGCCAGCTCCTTTCATTCAGTCAGTAGCTTCAAACATTTCTGGTATATGAAAAACATGTTTTTCAATGGCAAAAATCAATGAATATTGTAAATGCACAAACAGTAATATCTCCACATTGCACGGTGCAATTCTGAAATTTTTAGCTTTTTCCTGTTAATCCTAGCATGATAAAGAAGATTCAAAGAGAGTGAGATGCCAGCTCCTTTCATTCAGTCAGTAGCTTCAAACATTTCTGGTATATGAAAAACATGTTTTTCAATGGCAAAAATCAATGAATATTGTAAATGCACAAACAGTAATATCTCCACATTGCAAGGTGCAATTCTGAAATTTTTAGCTTTTTCCTGTTAATCCTAGCATGATAAAGAAGATTCAAAGAGAGTGAGATGCCAGCTCCTTTCATTCAGTCAGTAGCTTCAAACATTTCTGGTATATGAAAAACATGTTTTTCAATGGCAAAAATCAATGAATATTGTAAATGCACAAACAGTAATATCTCCACATTGCAAGGTGCAATTCTGAAATTTTTTGCTTTTTCCTGCTAATCCTAGCATGATAAAGAAGATTCAAAGAGAGTGAGATGCCAGCTCCTTTCATTCAGTCAGTAGCTTCAAACATTTCTGGTATATGAAAAACATGTTTTTCAATGGCAAAAATCAATGAATATTGTAAATGCACAAACAGTAATATCTCCACATTGCACGGTGCAATTCTGAAATTTTTTGCTTTTTCCTGCTAATCCTAGCATGATAAAGAAGATTCAAAGAGAGTGAGATGCCAGCTCCTTTCATTCAGTCAGTAGCTTCAAACATTTCTGGTATATGAAAAACATGTTTTTCAATGGCAAAAATCAATGAATATTGTAAATGCACAAACAGTAATATCTCCACATTGCACGGTGCAATTCTGAAATTTTTTGCTTTTTCCTGCTAATCTTAGCATGATAAAGAAGATTCAAAGAGAGTGAGATGCCAGCTCCTTTCATTCAGTCAGTAGCTTCAAACATTTCTGGTATATGAAAAACATGTTTTTCAATGGCAAAAATCAATGAATATTGTAAATGCACAAACAGTAATATCTCCACATTGCAAGGTGCAATTCTGAAATTTTTAGCTTTTTCCTGTTAATCCTAGCATGATAAAGAAGATTCAAAGAGAGTGAGATGCCAGCTCCTTTCATTCAGTCAGTAGCTTCAAACATTTCTGGTATATGAAAAACATGTTTTTCAATGGCAAAAATCAATGAATATTGTAAATGCACAAACAGTAATATCTCCACATTGCAAGGTGCAATTCTGAAATTTTTTGCTTTTTCCTGCTAATCCTAGCATGATAAAGAAGATTCAAAGAGAGTGAGATGCCAGCTCCTTTCATTCAGTCAGTAGCTTCAAACATTTCTGGTATATGAAAAACATGTTTTTCAATGGCAAAAATCAATGAATATTGTAAATGCACAAACAGTAATATCTCCACATTGCACGGTGCAATTCTGAAATTTTTAGCTTTTTCCTGCTAATCCTAGCATGATAAAGAAGATTCAAAGAGAGTGAGATGCCAGCTCCTTTCATTCAGTCAGTAGCTTCAAACATTTCTGGACGTTTTTCAATGGCAAAAATCAATGAATATTGTAAATGCACAAACAGTAATATCTCCACATTGCAAGGTGCAATTCTGAAATTTTTTGCTTTTTCCTGCTAATCCTAGCATGATAAAGAAGATTCAAAGAGAGTGAGATGCCAGCTCCTTTCATTCAGTCAGTAGCTTCAAACATTTCTGGACGTTTTTCAATGGCAAAAATCAATGAATATTGTAAATGCACAAACAGTAATATCTCCACATTGCACGGTGCAATTCTGAAATTTTTAGCTTTTTCCTGTTAATCCTAGCATGATAAAGAAGATTCAAAGAGAGTGAGATGCCAGCTCCTTTCATTCAGTCAGTAGCTTCAAACATTTCTGGTATATGAAAAACATGTTTTTCAATGGCAAAAATCAATGAATATTGTAAATGCACAAACAGTAATATCTCCACATTGCACGGTGCAATTCTGAAATTTTTAGCTTTTTCCTGCTAATCCTAGCATGATAAAGAAGATTCAAAGAGAGTGAGATGCCAGCTCCTTTCATTCAGTCAGTAGCTTCAAACATTTCTGGTATATGAAAAACATGTTTTTCAATGGCAAAAATCAATGAATATTGTAAATGCACAAACAGTAATATCTCCACATTGCAAGGTGCAATTCTGAAATTTTTTGCTTTTTCCTGTTAATCCTAGCATGATAAAGAAGATTCAAAGAGAGTGAGATGCCAGCTCCTTTCATTCAGTCAGTAGCTTCAAACATTTCTGGTATATGAAAAACATGTTTTTCAATGGCAAAAATCAATGAATATTGTAAATGCACAAACAGTAATATCTCCACATTGCAAGGTGCAATTCTGAAATTTTTTGCTTTTTCCTGCTAATCCTAGCATGATAAAGAAGATTCAAAGAGAGTGAGATGCCAGCTCCTTTCATTCAGTCAGTAGCTTCAAACATTTCTGGTATATGAAAAACATGTTTTTCAATGGCAAAAATCAATGAATATTGTAAATGCACAAACAGTAATATCTCCACATTGCACGGTGCAATTCTGAAATTTTTTGCTTTTTCCTGCTAATCCTAGCATGATAAAGAAGATTCAAAGAGAGTGAGATGCCAGCTCCTTTCATTCAGTCAGTAGCTTCAAACATTTCTGGTATATGAAAAACATGTTTTTCAATGGCAAAAATCAATGAATGTTGTAAATGCACAAACAGTAATATCTCCACATTGCACGGTGCAATTCTGAAATTTTTTGCTTTTTCCTGCTAATCCTAGCATGATAAAGAAGATTCAAAGAGAGTGAGATGCCAGCTCCTTTCATTCAGTCAGTAGCTTCAAACATTTCTGGTATATGAAAAACATGTTTTTCAATGGCAAAAATCAATGAATATTGTAAATGCACAAACAGTAATATCTCCACATTGCAAGGTGCAATTCTGAAATTTTTAGCTTTTTCCTGTTAATCCTAGCATGATAAAGAAGATTCAAAGAGAGTGAGATGCCAGCTCCTTTCATTCAGTCAGTAGCTTCAAACATTTCTGGTATATGAAAAACATGTTTTTCAATGGCAAAAATCAATGAATATTGTAAATGCACAAACAGTAATATCTCCACATTGCAAGGTGCAATTCTGAAATTTTTTGCTTTTTCCTGCTAATCCTAGCATGATAAAGAAGATTCAAAGAGAGTGAGATGCCAGCTCCTTTCATTCAGTCAGTAGCTTCAAACATTTCTGGTATATGAAAAACATGTTTTTCAATGGCAAAAATCAATGAATATTGTAAATGCACAAACAGTAATATCTCCACATTGCACGGTGCAATTCTGAAATTTTTAGCTTTTTCCTGCTAATCCTAGCATGATAAAGAAGATTCAAAGAGAGTGAGATGCCAGCTCCTTTCATTCAGTCAGTAGCTTCAAACATTTCTGGACGTTTTTCAATGGCAAAAATCAATGAATATTGTAAATGCACAAACAGTAATATCTCCACATTGCAAGGTGCAATTCTGAAATTTTTTGCTTTTTCCTGCTAATCCTAGCATGATAAAGAAGATTCAAAGAGAGTGAGATGCCAGCTCCTTTCATTCAGTCAGTAGCTTCAAACATTTCTGGACGTTTTTCAATGGCAAAAATCAATGAATATTGTAAATGCACAAACAGTAATATCTCCACATTGCACGGTGCAATTCTGAAATTTTTAGCTTTTTCCTGTTAATCCTAGCATGATAAAGAAGATTCAAAGAGAGTGAGATGCCAGCTCCTTTCATTCAGTCAGTAGCTTCAAACATTTCTGGTATATGAAAAACATGTTTTTCAATGGCAAAAATCAATGAATATTGTAAATGCACAAACAGTAATATCTCCACATTGCACGGTGCAATTCTGAAATTTTTAGCTTTTTCCTGCTAATCCTAGCATGATAAAGAAGATTCAAAGAGAGTGAGATGCCAGCTCCTTTCATTCAGTCAGTAGCTTCAAACATTTCTGGTATATGAAAAACATGTTTTTCAATGGCAAAAATCAATGAATATTGTAAATGCACAAACAGTAATATCTCCACATTGCAAGGTGCAATTCTGAAATTTTTTGCTTTTTCCTGTTAATCCTAGCATGATAAAGAAGATTCAAAGAGAGTGAGATGCCAGCTCCTTTCATTCAGTCAGTAGCTTCAAACATTTCTGGACGTTTTTCAATGGCAAAAATCAATGAATATTGTAAATGCACAAACAGTAATATCTCCACATTGCACGGTGCAATTCTGAAATTTTTTGCTTTTTCCTGCTAATCCTAGCATGATAAAGAAGATTCAAAGAGAGTGAGATGCCAGCTCCTTTCATTCAGTCAGTAGCTTCAAACATTTCTGGTATATGAAAAACATGTTTTTCAATGGCAAAAATCAATGAATATTGTAAATGCACAAACAGTAATATCTCCACATTGCACGGTGCAATTCTGAAATTTTTTGCTTTTTCCTGTTAATCCTAGCATGATAAAGAAGATTCAAAGAGAGTGAGATGCCAGCTCCTTTCATTCAGTCAGTAGCTTCAAACATTTCTGGTATATGAAAAACATGTTTTTCAATGGCAAAAATCAATGAATATTGTAAATGCACAAACAGTAATATCTCCACATTGCAAGGTGCAATTCTGAAATTTTTAGCTTTTTCCTGCTAATCCTAGCATGATAAAGAAGATTCAAAGAGAGTGAGATGCCAGCTCCTTTCATTCAGTCAGTAGCTTCAAACATTTCTGGTATATGAAAAACATGTTTTTCAATGGCAAAAATCAATGAATATTGTAAATGCACAAACAGTAATATCTCCACATTGCACGGTGCAATTCTGAAATTTTTAGCTTTTTCCTGTTAATCCTAGCATGATAAAGAAGATTCAAAGAGAGTGAGATGCCAGCTCCTTTCATTCAGTCAGTAGCTTCAAACATTTCTGGACGTTTTTCAATGGCAAAAATCAATGAATATTGTAAATGCACAAACAGTAATATCTCCACATTGCACGGTGCAATTCTGAAATTTTTTGCTTTTTCCTGCTAATCCTAGCATGATAAAGAAGATTCAAAGAGAGTGAGATGCCAGCTCCTTTCATTCAGTCAGTAGCTTCAAACATTTCTGGTATATGAAAAACATGTTTTTCAATGGCAAAAATCAATGAATATTGTAAATGCACAAACAGTAATATCTCCACATTGCACGGTGCAATTCTGAAATTTTTTGCTTTTTCCTGTTAATCCTAGCATGATAAAGAAGATTCAAAGAGAGTGAGATGCCAGCTCCTTTCATTCAGTCAGTAGCTTCAAACATTTCTGGTATATGAAAAACATGTTTTTCAATGGCAAAAATCAATGAATATTGTAAATGCACAAACAGTAATATCTCCACATTGCACGGTGCAATTCTGAAATTTTTAGCTTTTTCCTGTTAATCCTAGCATGATAAAGAAGATTCAAAGAGAGTGAGATGCCAGCTCCTTTCATTCAGTCAGTAGCTTCAAACATTTCTGGTATATGAAAAACATGTTTTTCAATGGCAAAAATCAATGAATATTGTAAATGCACAAACAGTAATATCTCCACATTGCACGGTGCAATTCTGAAATTTTTAGCTTTTTCCTGCTAATCCTAGCATGATAAAGAAGATTCAAAGAGAGTGAGATGCCAGCTCCTTTCATTCAGTCAGTAGCTTCAAACATTTCTGGTATATGAAAAACATGTTTTTCAATGGCAAAAATCAATGAATATTGTAAATGCACAAACAGTAATATCTCCACATTGCACGGTGCAATTCTGAAATTTTTTGCTTTTTCCTGTTAATCCTAGCATGATAAAGAAGATTCAAAGAGAGTGAGATGCCAGCTCCTTTCATTCAGTCAGTAGCTTCAAACATTTCTGGTATATGAAAAACATGTTTTTCAATGGCAAAAATCAATGAATATTGTAAATGCACAAACAGTAATATCTCCACATTGCACGGTGCAATTCTGAAATTTTTAGCTTTTTCCTGTTAATCCTAGCATGATAAAGAAGATTCAAAGAGAGTGAGATGCCAGCTCCTTTCATTCAGTCAGTAGCTTCAAACATTTCTGGTATATGAAAAACATGTTTTTCAATGGCAAAAATCAATGAATATTGTAAATGCACAAACAGTAATATCTCCACATTGCACGGTGCAATTCTGAAATTTTTAGCTTTTTCCTGCTAATCCTAGCATGATAAAGAAGATTCAAAGAGAGTGAGATGCCAGCTCCTTTCATTCAGTCAGTAGCTTCAAACATTTCTGGTATATGAAAAACATGTTTTTCAATGGCAAAAATCAATGAATATTGTAAATGCACAAACAGTAGTATCTCCACATTGCACGGTGCAATTCTGAAATTTTTAGCTTTTTCCTGTTAATCCTAGCATGATAAAGAAGATTCAAAGAGAGTGAGATGCCAGCTCCTTTCATTCAGTCAGTAGCTTCAAACATTTCTGGACGTTTTTCAATGGCAAAAATCAATGAATATTGTAAATGCACAAACAGTAATATCTCCACATTGCACGGTGCAATTCTGAAATTTTTAGCTTTTTCCTGCTAATCCTAGCATGATAAAGAAGATTCAAAGAGAGTGAGATGCCAGCTCCTTTCATTCAGTCAGTAGCTTCAAACATTTCTGGTATATGAAAAACATGTTTTTCAATGGCAAAAATCAATGAATATTGTAAATGCACAAACAGTAATATCTCCACATTGCACGGTGCAATTCTGAAATTTTTTGCTTTTTCCTGCTAATCCTAGCATGATAAAGAAGATTCAAAGAGAGTGAGATGCCAGCTCCTTTCATTCAGTCAGTAGCTTCAAACATTTCTGGACGTTTTTCAATGGCAAAAATCAATGAATATTGTAAATGCACAAACAGTAATATCTCCACATTGCACGGTGCAATTCTGAAATTTTTTGCTTTTTCCTGCTAATCCTAGCATGATAAAGAAGATTCAAAGAGAGTGAGATGCCAGCTCCTTTCATTCAGTCAGTAGCTTCAAACATTTCTGGACATTTTTCAATGGCAAAAATCAATGAATATTGTAAATGCACAAACAGTAATATCTCCACATTGCACGGTGCAATTCTGAAATTTTTTGCTTTTTCCTGTTAATCCTAGCATGATAAAGAAGATTCAAAGAGAGTGAGATGCCAGCTCCTTTCATTCAGTCAGTAGCTTCAAACATTTCTGGTATATGAAAAACATGTTTTTCAATGGCAAAAATCAATGAATATTGTAAATGCACAAACAGTAATATCTCCACATTGCACGGTGCAATTCTGAAATTTTTAGCTTTTTCCTGTTAATCCTAGCATGATAAAGAAGATTCAAAGAGAGTGAGATGCCAGCTCCTTTCATTCAGTCAGTAGCTTCAAACATTTCTGGTATATGAAAAACATGTTTTTCAATGGCAAAAATCAATGAATATTGTAAATGCACAAACAGTAATATCTCCACATTGCAAGGTGCAATTCTGAAATTTTTTGCTTTTTCCTGCTAATCCTAGCATGATAAAGAAGATTCAAAGAGAGTGAGATGCCAGCTCCTTTCATTCAGTCAGTAGCTTCAAACATTTCTGGTATATGAAAAACATGTTTTTCAATGGCAAAAATCAATGAATATTGTAAATGCACAAACAGTAATATCTCCACATTGCACGGTGCAATTCTGAAATTTTTAGCTTTTTCCTGTTAATCCTAGCATGATAAAGAAGATTCAAAGAGAGTGAGATGCCAGCTCCTTTCATTCAGTCAGTAGCTTCAAACATTTCTGGACGTTTTTCAATGGCAAAAATCAATGAATATTGTAAATGCACAAACAGTAATATCTCCACATTGCACGGTGCAATTCTGAAATTTTTTGCTTTTTCCTGTTAATCCTAGCATGATAAAGAAGATTCAAAGAGAGTGAGATGCCAGCTCCTTTCATTCAGTCAGTAGCTTCAAACATTTCTGGTATATGAAAAACATGTTTTTCAATGGCAAAAATCAATGAATATTGTAAATGCACAAACAGTAATATCTCCACATTGCACGGTGCAATTCTGAAATTTTTAGCTTTTTCCTGTTAACCCTAGCATGATAAAGAAGATTCAAAGAGAGTGAGATGCCAGCTCCTTTCATTCAGTCAGTAGCTTCAAACATTTCTGGTATATGAAAAACATGTTTTTCAATGGCAAAAATCAATGAATATTGTAAATGCACAAACAGTAATATCTCCACATTGCACGGTGCAATTCTGAAATTTTTAGCTTTTTCCTGTTAATCCTAGCATGATAAAGAAGATTCAAAGAGAGTGAGATGCCAGCTCCTTTCATTCAGTCAGTAGCTTCAAACATTTCTGGACGTTTTTCAATGGCAAAAATCAATGAATATTGTAAATGCACAAACAGTAATATCTCCACATTGCACGGTGCAATTCTGAAATTTTTTGCTTTTTCCTGCTAATCCTAGCATGATAAAGAAGATTCAAAGAGAGTGAGATGCCAGCTCCTTTCATTCAGTCAGTAGCTTCAAACATTTCTGGACGTTTTTCAATGGCAAAAATCAATGAATATTGTAAATGCACAAAGAGTAATATCTCCACATTGCAAGGTGCAATTCTGAAATTTTTTGCTTTTTCCTGCTAATCCTAGCATGATAAAGAAGATTCAAAGAGAGTGAGATGCCAGCTCCTTTCATTCAGTCAGTAGCTTCAAACATTTCTGGACGTTTTTCAATGGCAAAAATCAATGAATATTGTAAATGCACAAACAGTAATATCTCCACATTGCACGGTGCAATTCTGAAATTTTTAGCTTTTTCCTGTTAATCCTAGCATGATAAAGAAGATTCAAAGAGAGTGAGATGCTAGCTCCTTTCATTCAGTCAGTAGCTTCAAACATTTCTGGTATATGAAAAACATGTTTTTCAATGGCAAAAATCAATGAATATTGTAAATGCACAAACAGTAATATCTCCACATTGCACGGTGCAATTCTGAAATTTTTAGCTTTTTCCTGTTAATCCTAGCATGATAAAGAAGATTGAAAGAGAGTGAGATGCCAGCTCCTTTCATTCAGTCAGTAGCTTCAAACATTTCTGGTATATGAAAAACATGTTTTTCAATGGCAAAAATCAATGAATATTGTAAATGCACAAACAGTAATATCTCCACATTGCAAGGTGCAATTCTGAAATTTTTTGCTTTTTCCTGCTAATCCTAGCATGATAAAGAAGATTCAAAGAGAGTGAGATGCCAGCTCCTTTCATTCAGTCAGTAGCTTCAAACATTTCTGGTATATGAAAAACATGTTTTTCAATGGCAAAAATCAATGAATATTGTAAATGCACAAACAGTAATATCTCCACATTGCACGGTGCAATTCTGAAATTTTTAGCTTTTTCCTGTTAATCCTAGCATGATAAAGAAGATTCAAAGAGAGTGAGATGCCAGCTCCTTTCATTCAGTCAGTAGCTTCAAACATTTCTGGACGTTTTTCAATGGCAAAAATCAATGAATATTGTAAATGCACAAACAGTAATATCTCCACATTGCACGGTGCAATTCTGAAATTTTTTGCTTTTTCCTGCTAATCCTAGCATGATAAAGAAGATTCAAAGAGAGTGAGATGCCAGCTCCTTTCATTCAGTCAGTAGCTTCAAACATTTCTGGTATATGAAAAACATGTTTTTCAATGGCAAAAATCAATGAATATTGTAAATGCACAAACAGTAATATCTCCACATTGCACGGTGCAATTCTGAAATTTTTAGCTTTTTCCTGCTAATCCTAGCATGATAAAGAAGATTCAAAGAGAGTGAGATGCCAGCTCCTTTCATTCAGTCAGTAGCTTCAAACATTTCTGGTATATGAAAAACATGTTTTTCAATGGCAAAAATCAATGAATATTGTAAATGCACAAACAGTAATATCTCCACATTGCACGGTGCAATTCTGAAATTTTTAGCTTTTTCCTGCTAATCCTAGCATGATAAAGAAGATTCAAAGAGAGTGAGATGCCAGCTCCTTTCATTCAGTCAGTAGCTTCAAACATTTCTGGACGTTTTTCAATGGCAAAAATCAATGAATATTGTAAATGCACAAACAGTAATATCTCCACATTGCAAGGTGCAATTCTGAAATTTTTTGCTTTTTCCTGCTAATCCTAGCATGATAAAGCAGATTCAAAGAGAGTGAGATGCCAGCTCCTTTCATTCAGTCAGTAGCTTCAAACATTTCTGGACGTTTTTCAATGGCAAAAATCAATGAATATTGTAAATGCACAAACAGTAATATCTCCACATTGCACGGTGCAATTCTGAAATTTTTAGCTTTTTCCTGCTAATCCTAGCATGATAAAGAAGATTCAAAGAGAGTGAGATGCCAGCTCCTTTCATTCAGTCAGTAGCTTCAAACATTTCTGGTATATGAAAAACATGTTTTTCAATGGCAAAAATCAATGAATATTGTAAATGCACAAACAGTAATATCTCCACATTGCACGGTGCAATTCTGAAATTTTTTGCTTTTTCCTGCTAATCCTAGCATGATAAAGAAGATTCAAAGAGAGTGAGATGCCAGCTCCTTTCATTCAGTCAGTAGCTTCAAACATTTCTGGACGTTTTTCAATGGCAAAAATCAATGAATATTGTAAATGCACAAACAGTAATATCTCCACATTGCACGGTGCAATTCTGAAATTTTTTGCTTTTTCCTGCTAATCCTAGCATGATAAAGAAGATTCAAAGAGAGTGAGATGCCAGCTCCTTTCATTCAGTCAGTAGCTTCAAACATTTCTGGACATTTTTCAATGGCAAAAATCAATGAATATTGTAAATGCACAAACAGTAATATCTCCACATTGCACGGTGCAATTCTGAAATTTTTTGCTTTTTCCTGTTAATCCTAGCATGATAAAGAAGATTCAAAGAGAGTGAGATGCCAGCTCCTTTCATTCAGTCAGTAGCTTCAAACATTTCTGGTATATGAAAAACATGTTTTTCAATGGCAAAAATCAATGAATATTGTAAATGCACAAACAGTAATATCTCCACATTGCACGGTGCAATTCTGAAATTTTTAGCTTTTTCCTGTTAATCCTAGCATGATAAAGAAGATTCAAAGAGAGTGAGATGCCAGCTCCTTTCATTCAGTCAGTAGCTTCAAACATTTCTGGTATATGAAAAACATGTTTTTCAATGGCAAAAATCAATGAATATTGTAAATGCACAAACAGTAATATCTCCACATTGCAAGGTGCAATTCTGAAATTTTTTGCTTTTTCCTGCTAATCCTAGCATGATAAAGAAGATTCAAAGAGAGTGAGATGCCAGCTCCTTTCATTCAGTCAGTAGCTTCAAACATTTCTGGTATATGAAAAACATGTTTTTCAATGGCAAAAATCAATGAATATTGTAAATGCACAAACAGTAATATCTCCACATTGCACGGTGCAATTCTGAAATTTTTAGCTTTTTCCTGTTAATCCTAGCATGATAAAGAAGATTCAAAGAGAGTGAGATGCCAGCTCCTTTCATTCAGTCAGTAGCTTCAAACATTTCTGGACGTTTTTCAATGGCAAAAATCAATGAATATTGTAAATGCACAAACAGTAATATCTCCACATTGCACGGTGCAATTCTGAAATTTTTTGCTTTTTCCTGTTAATCCTAGCATGATAAAGAAGATTCAAAGAGAGTGAGATGCCAGCTCCTTTCATTCAGTCAGTAGCTTCAAACATTTCTGGTATATGAAAAACATGTTTTTCAATGGCAAAAATCAATGAATATTGTAAATGCACAAACAGTAATATCTCCACATTGCACGGTGCAATTCTGAAATTTTTAGCTTTTTCCTGTTAACCCTAGCATGATAAAGAAGATTCAAAGAGAGTGAGATGCCAGCTCCTTTCATTCAGTCAGTAGCTTCAAACATTTCTGGTATATGAAAAACATGTTTTTCAATGGCAAAAATCAATGAATATTGTAAATGCACAAACAGTAATATCTCCACATTGCACGGTGCAATTCTGAAATTTTTAGCTTTTTCCTGTTAATCCTAGCATGATAAAGAAGATTCAAAGAGAGTGAGATGCCAGCTCCTTTCATTCAGTCAGTAGCTTCAAACATTTCTGGACGTTTTTCAATGGCAAAAATCAATGAATATTGTAAATGCACAAACAGTAATATCTCCACATTGCACGGTGCAATTCTGAAATTTTTTGCTTTTTCCTGCTAATCCTAGCATGATAAAGAAGATTCAAAGAGAGTGAGATGCCAGCTCCTTTCATTCAGTCAGTAGCTTCAAACATTTCTGGACGTTTTTCAATGGCAAAAATCAATGAATATTGTAAATGCACAAAGAGTAATATCTCCACATTGCAAGGTGCAATTCTGAAATTTTTTGCTTTTTCCTGCTAATCCTAGCATGATAAAGAAGATTCAAAGAGAGTGAGATGCCAGCTCCTTTCATTCAGTCAGTAGCTTCAAACATTTCTGGACGTTTTTCAATGGCAAAAATCAATGAATATTGTAAATGCACAAACAGTAATATCTCCACATTGCACGGTGCAATTCTGAAATTTTTAGCTTTTTCCTGTTAATCCTAGCATGATAAAGAAGATTCAAAGAGAGTGAGATGCTAGCTCCTTTCATTCAGTCAGTAGCTTCAAACATTTCTGGTATATGAAAAACATGTTTTTCAATGGCAAAAATCAATGAATATTGTAAATGCACAAACAGTAATATCTCCACATTGCACGGTGCAATTCTGAAATTTTTAGCTTTTTCCTGTTAATCCTAGCATGATAAAGAAGATTGAAAGAGAGTGAGATGCCAGCTCCTTTCATTCAGTCAGTAGCTTCAAACATTTCTGGTATATGAAAAACATGTTTTTCAATGGCAAAAATCAATGAATATTGTAAATGCACAAACAGTAATATCTCCACATTGCAAGGTGCAATTCTGAAATTTTTTGCTTTTTCCTGCTAATCCTAGCATGATAAAGAAGATTCAAAGAGAGTGAGATGCCAGCTCCTTTCATTCAGTCAGTAGCTTCAAACATTTCTGGTATATGAAAAACATGTTTTTCAATGGCAAAAATCAATGAATATTGTAAATGCACAAACAGTAATATCTCCACATTGCACGGTGCAATTCTGAAATTTTTAGCTTTTTCCTGTTAATCCTAGCATGATAAAGAAGATTCAAAGAGAGTGAGATGCCAGCTCCTTTCATTCAGTCAGTAGCTTCAAACATTTCTGGACGTTTTTCAATGGCAAAAATCAATGAATATTGTAAATGCACAAACAGTAATATCTCCACATTGCACGGTGCAATTCTGAAATTTTTTGCTTTTTCCTGCTAATCCTAGCATGATAAAGAAGATTCAAAGAGAGTGAGATGCCAGCTCCTTTCATTCAGTCAGTAGCTTCAAACATTTCTGGTATATGAAAAACATGTTTTTCAATGGCAAAAATCAATGAATATTGTAAATGCACAAACAGTAATATCTCCACATTGCACGGTGCAATTCTGAAATTTTTAGCTTTTTCCTGCTAATCCTAGCATGATAAAGAAGATTCAAAGAGAGTGAGATGCCAGCTCCTTTCATTCAGTCAGTAGCTTCAAACATTTCTGGTATATGAAAAACATGTTTTTCAATGGCAAAAATCAATGAATATTGTAAATGCACAAACAGTAATATCTCCACATTGCACGGTGCAATTCTGAAATTTTTAGCTTTTTCCTGCTAATCCTAGCATGATAAAGAAGATTCAAAGAGAGTGAGATGCCAGCTCCTTTCATTCAGTCAGTAGCTTCAAACATTTCTGGACGTTTTTCAATGGCAAAAATCAATGAATATTGTAAATGCACAAACAGTAATATCTCCACATTGCAAGGTGCAATTCTGAAATTTTTTGCTTTTTCCTGCTAATCCTAGCATGATAAAGAAGATTCAAAGAGAGTGAGATGCCAGCTCCTTTCATTCAGTCAGTAGCTTCAAACATTTCTGGACGTTTTTCAATGGCAAAAATCAATGAATATTGTAAATGCACAAACAGTAATATCTCCACATTGCACGGTGCAATTCTGAAATTTTTAGGTTTTTCCTGTTAATCCTAGCATGATAAAGAAGATTCAAAGAGAGTGAGATGCCAGCTCCTTTCATTCAGTCAGTAGCTTCAAACATTTCTGGTATATGAAAAACATGTTTTTCAATGGCAAAAATCAATGAATATTGTAAATGCACAAACAGTAATATCTCCACATTGCAAGGTGCAATTCTGAAATTTTTTGCTTTTTCCTGTTAATCCTAGCATGATAAAGAAGATTCAAAGAGAGTGAGATGCCAGCTCCTTTCATTCAGTCAGTAGCTTCAAACATTTCTGGACGTTTTTCAATGGCAAAAATCAATGAATATTGTAAATGCACAAACAGTAATATCTCCACATTGCACGGTGCAATTCTGAAATTTTTTGCTTTTTCCTGCTAATCCTAGCATGATAAAGAAGATTGAAAGAGAGTGAGATGCCAGCTCCTTTCATTCAGTCAGTAGCTTCAAACATTTCTGGTATATGAAAAACATGTTTTTCAATGGCAAAAATCAATGAATATTGTAAATGCACAAACAGTAATATCTCCACATTGCAAGGTGCAATTCTGAAATTTTTTGCTTTTTCCTGCTAATCCTAGCATGATAAAGAAGATTCAAAGAGAGTGAGATGCCAGCTCCTTTCATTCAGTCAGTAGCTTCAAACATTTCTGGTATATGAAAAACATGTTTTTCAATGGCAAAAATCAATGAATATTGTAAATGCACAAACAGTAATATCTCCACATTGCACGGTGCAATTCTGAAATTTTTAGCTTTTTCCTGTTAATCCTAGCATGATAAAGAAGATTCAAAGAGAGTGAGATGCCAGCTCCTTTCATTCAGTCAGTAGCTTCAAACATTTCTGGACGTTTTTCAATGGCAAAAATCAATGAATATTGTAAATGCACAAACAGTAATATCTCCACATTGCACGGTGCAATTCTGAAATTTTTTGCTTTTTCCTGCTAATCCTAGCATGATAAAGAAGATTCAAAGAGAGTGAGATGCCAGCTCCTTTCATTCAGTCAGTAGCTTCAAACATTTCTGGTATATGAAAAACATGTTTTTCAATGGCAAAAATCAATGAATATTGTAAATGCACAAACAGTAATATCTCCACATTGCACGGTGCAATTCTGAAATTTTTAGCTTTTTCCTGCTAATCCTAGCATGATAAAGAAGATTCAAAGAGAGTGAGATGCCAGCTCCTTTCATTCAGTCAGTAGCTTCAAACATTTCTGGTATATGAAAAACATGTTTTTCAATGGCAAAAATCAATGAATATTGTAAATGCACAAACAGTAATATCTCCACATTGCACGGTGCAATTCTGAAATTTTTAGCTTTTTCCTGCTAATCCTAGCATGATAAAGAAGATTCAAAGAGAGTGAGATGCCAGCTCCTTTCATTCAGTCAGTAGCTTCAAACATTTCTGGACGTTTTTCAATGGCAAAAATCAATGAATATTGTAAATGCACAAACAGTAATATCTCCACATTGCAAGGTGCAATTCTGAAATTTTTTGCTTTTTCCTGCTAATCCTAGCATGATAAAGAAGATTCAAAGAGAGTGAGATGCCAGCTCCTTTCATTCAGTCAGTAGCTTCAAACATTTCTGGACGTTTTTCAATGGCAAAAATCAATGAATATTGTAAATGCACAAACAGTAATATCTCCACATTGCACGGTGCAATTCTGAAATTTTTAGGTTTTTCCTGTTAATCCTAGCATGATAAAGAAGATTCAAAGAGAGTGAGATGCCAGCTCCTTTCATTCAGTCAGTAGCTTCAAACATTTCTGGTATATGAAAAACATGTTTTTCAATGGCAAAAATCAATGAATATTGTAAATGCACAAACAGTAATATCTCCACATTGCAAGGTGCAATTCTGAAATTTTTTGCTTTTTCCTGTTAATCCTAGCATGATAAAGAAGATTCAAAGAGAGTGAGATGCCAGCTCCTTTCATTCAGTCAGTAGCTTCAAACATTTCTGGACGTTTTTCAATGGCAAAAATCAATGAATATTGTAAATGCACAAACAGTAATATCTCCACATTGCACGGTGCAATTCTGAAATTTTTTGCTTTTTCCTGCTAATCCTAGCATGATAAAGAAGATTCAAAGAGAGTGAGATGCCAGCTCCTTTCATTCAGTCAGTAGCTTCAAACATTTCTGGTATATGAAAAACATGTTTTTCAATGGCAAAAATCAATGAATATTGTAAATGCACAAACAGTAATATCTCCACATTGCACGGTGCAATTCTGAAATTTTTTGCTTTTTCCTGTTAATCCTAGCATGATAAAGAAGATTCAAAGAGAGTGAGATGCCAGCTCCTTTCATTCAGTCAGTAGCTTCAAACATTTCTGGTATATGAAAAACATGTTTTTCAATGGCAAAAATCAATGAATATTGTAAATGCACAAACAGTAATATCTCCACATTGCAAGGTGCAATTCTGAAATTTTTTGCTTTTTCCTGCTAATCCTAGCATGATAAAGAAGATTCAAAGAGAGTGAGATGCCAGCTCCTTTCATTCAGTCAGTAGCTTCAAACATTTCTGGTATATGAAAAACATGTTTTTCAATGGCAAAAATCAATGAATATTGTAAATGCACAAACAGTAATATCTCCACATTGCACGGTGCAATTCTGAAATTTTTAGCTTTTTCCTGTTAATCCTAGCATGATAAAGAAGATTCAAAGAGAGTGAGATGCCAGCTCCTTTCATTCAGTCAGTAGCTTCAAACATTTCTGGACGTTTTTCAATGGCAAAAATCAATGAATATTGTAAATGCACAAACAGTAATATCTCCACATTGCACGGTGCAATTCTGAAATTTTTTGCTTTTTCCTGCTAATCCTAGCATGATAAAGAAGATTCAAAGAGAGTGAGATGCCAGCTCCTTTCATTCAGTCAGTAGCTTCAAACATTTCTGGTATATGAAAAACATGTTTTTCAATGGCAAAAATCAATGAATATTGTAAATGCACAAACAGTAATATCTCCACATTGCACGGTGCAATTCTGAAATTTTTAGCTTTTTCCTGCTAATCCTAGCATGATAAAGAAGATTCAAAGAGAGTGAGATGCCAGCTCCTTTCATTCAGTCAGTAGCTTCAAACATTTCTGGTATATGAAAAACATGTTTTTCAATGGCAAAAATCAATGAATATTGTAAATGCACAAACAGTAATATCTCCACATTGCACGGTGCAATTCTGAAATTTTTAGCTTTTTCCTGCTAATCCTAGCATGATAAAGAAGATTCAAAGAGAGTGAGATGCCAGCTCCTTTCATTCAGTCAGTAGCTTCAAACATTTCTGGACGTTTTTCAATGGCAAAAATCAATGAATATTGTAAATGCACAAACAGTAATATCTCCACATTGCAAGGTGCAATTCTGAAATTTTTTGCTTTTTCCTGCTAATCCTAGCATGATAAAGAAGATTCAAAGAGAGTGAGATGCCAGCTCCTTTCATTCAGTCAGTAGCTTCAAACATTTCTGGACGTTTTTCAATGGCAAAAATCAATGAATATTGTAAATGCACAAACAGTAATATCTCCACATTGCACGGTGCAATTCTGAAATTTTTAGGTTTTTCCTGTTAATCCTAGCATGATAAAGAAGATTCAAAGAGAGTGAGATGCCAGCTCCTTTCATTCAGTCAGTAGCTTCAAACATTTCTGGTATATGAAAAACATGTTTTTCAATGGCAAAAATCAATGAATATTGTAAATGCACAAACAGTAATATCTCCACATTGCAAGGTGCAATTCTGAAATTTTTTGCTTTTTCCTGTTAATCCTAGCATGATAAAGAAGATTCAAAGAGAGTGAGATGCCAGCTCCTTTCATTCAGTCAGTAGCTTCAAACATTTCTGGACGTTTTTCAATGGCAAAAATCAATGAATATTGTAAATGCACAAACAGTAATATCTCCACATTGCACGGTGCAATTCTGAAATTTTTTGCTTTTTCCTGCTAATCCTAGCATGATAAAGAAGATTGAAAGAGAGTGAGATGCCAGCTCCTTTCATTCAGTCAGTAGCTTCAAACATTTCTGGTATATGAAAAACATGTTTTTCAATGGCAAAAATCAATGAATATTGTAAATGCACAAACAGTAATATCTCCACATTGCAAGGTGCAATTCTGAAATTTTTTGCTTTTTCCTGCTAATCCTAGCATGATAAAGAAGATTCAAAGAGAGTGAGATGCCAGCTCCTTTCATTCAGTCAGTAGCTTCAAACATTTCTGGTATATGAAAAACATGTTTTTCAATGGCAAAAATCAATGAATATTGTAAATGCACAAACAGTAATATCTCCACATTGCACGGTGCAATTCTGAAATTTTTAGCTTTTTCCTGTTAATCCTAGCATGATAAAGAAGATTCAAAGAGAGTGAGATGCCAGCTCCTTTCATTCAGTCAGTAGCTTCAAACATTTCTGGACGTTTTTCAATGGCAAAAATCAATGAATATTGTAAATGCACAAACAGTAATATCTCCACATTGCACGGTGCAATTCTGAAATTTTTTGCTTTTTCCTGCTAATCCTAGCATGATAAAGAAGATTCAAAGAGAGTGAGATGCCAGCTCCTTTCATTCAGTCAGTAGCTTCAAACATTTCTGGTATATGAAAAACATGTTTTTCAATGGCAAAAATCAATGAATATTGTAAATGCACAAACAGTAATATCTCCACATTGCACGGTGCAATTCTGAAATTTTTAGCTTTTTCCTGCTAATCCTAGCATGATAAAGAAGATTCAAAGAGAGTGAGATGCCAGCTCCTTTCATTCAGTCAGTAGCTTCAAACATTTCTGGTATATGAAAAACATGTTTTTCAATGGCAAAAATCAATGAATATTGTAAATGCACAAACAGTAATATCTCCACATTGCACGGTGCAATTCTGAAATTTTTAGCTTTTTCCTGCTAATCCTAGCATGATAAAGAAGATTCAAAGAGAGTGAGATGCCAGCTCCTTTCATTCAGTCAGTAGCTTCAAACATTTCTGGACGTTTTTCAATGGCAAAAATCAATGAATATTGTAAATGCACAAACAGTAATATCTCCACATTGCAAGGTGCAATTCTGAAATTTTTTGCTTTTTCCTGCTAATCCTAGCATGATAAAGAAGATTCAAAGAGAGTGAGATGCCAGCTCCTTTCATTCAGTCAGTAGCTTCAAACATTTCTGGACGTTTTTCAATGGCAAAAATCAATGAATATTGTAAATGCACAAACAGTAATATCTCCACATTGCACGGTGCAATTCTGAAATTTTTAGGTTTTTCCTGTTAATCCTAGCATGATAAAGAAGATTCAAAGAGAGTGAGATGCCAGCTCCTTTCATTCAGTCAGTAGCTTCAAACATTTCTGGTATATGAAAAACATGTTTTTCAATGGCAAAAATCAATGAATATTGTAAATGCACAAACAGTAATATCTCCACATTGCAAGGTGCAATTCTGAAATTTTTTGCTTTTTCCTGTTAATCCTAGCATGATAAAGAAGATTCAAAGAGAGTGAGATGCCAGCTCCTTTCATTCAGTCAGTAGCTTCAAACATTTCTGGACGTTTTTCAATGGCAAAAATCAATGAATATTGTAAATGCACAAACAGTAATATCTCCACATTGCACGGTGCAATTCTGAAATTTTTTGCTTTTTCCTGCTAATCCTAGCATGATAAAGAAGATTCAAAGAGAGTGAGATGCCAGCTCCTTTCATTCAGTCAGTAGCTTCAAACATTTCTGGTATATGAAAAACATGTTTTTCAATGGCAAAAATCAATGAATATTGTAAATGCACAAACAGTAATATCTCCACATTGCACGGTGCAATTCTGAAATTTTTTGCTTTTTCCTGTTAATCCTAGCATGATAAAGAAGATTCAAAGAGAGTGAGATGCCAGCTCCTTTCATTCAGTCAGTAGCTTCAAACATTTCTGGTATATGAAAAACATGTTTTTCAATGGCAAAAATCAATGAATATTGTAAATGCACAAACAGTAATATCTCCACATTGCAAGGTGCAATTCTGAAATTTTTAGCTTTTTCCTGCTAATCCTAGCATGATAAAGAAGATTCAAAGAGAGTGAGATGCCAGCTCCTTTCATTCAGTCAGTAGCTTCAAACATTTCTGGTATATGAAAAACATGTTTTTCAATGGCAAAAATCAATGAATATTGTAAATGCACAAACAGTAATATCTCCACATTGCACGGTGCAATTCTGAAATTTTTAGCTTTTTCCTGTTAATCCTAGCATGATAAAGAAGATTCAAAGAGAGTGAGATGCCAGCTCCTTTCATTCAGTCAGTAGCTTCAAACATTTCTGGACGTTTTTCAATGGCAAAAATCAATGAATATTGTAAATGCACAAACAGTAATATCTCCACATTGCACGGTGCAATTCTGAAATTTTTTGCTTTTTCCTGCTAATCCTAGCATGATAAAGAAGATTCAAAGAGAGTGAGATGCCAGCTCCTTTCATTCAGTCAGTAGCTTCAAACATTTCTGGTATATGAAAAACATGTTTTTCAATGGCAAAAATCAATGAATATTGTAAATGCACAAACAGTAATATCTCCACATTGCACGGTGCAATTCTGAAATTTTTTGCTTTTTCCTGTTAATCCTAGCATGATAAAGAAGATTCAAAGAGAGTGAGATGCCAGCTCCTTTCATTCAGTCAGTAGCTTCAAACATTTCTGGTATATGAAAAACATGTTTTTCAATGGCAAAAATCAATGATTATTGTAAATGCACAAACAGTAATATCTCCACATTGCACGGTGCAATTCTGAAATTTTTAGCTTTTTCCTGTTAATCCTAGCATGATAAAGAAGATTCAAAGAGAGTGAGATGCCAGCTCCTTTCATTCAGTCAGTAGCTTCAAACATTTCTGGTATATGAAAAACATGTTTTTCAATGGCAAAAATCAATGAATATTGTAAATGCACAAACAGTAATATCTCCACATTGCACGGTGCAATTCTGAAATTTTTAGCTTTTTCCTGCTAATCCTAGCATGATAAAGAAGATTCAAAGAGAGTGAGATGCCAGCTCCTTTCATTCAGTCAGTAGCTTCAAACATTTCTGGTATATGAAAAACATGTTTTTCAATGGCAAAAATCAATGAATATTGTAAATGCACAAACAGTAATATCTCCACATTGCACGGTGCAATTCTGAAATTTTTTGCTTTTTCCTGTTAATCCTAGCATGATAAAGAAGATTCAAAGAGAGTGAGATGCCAGCTCCTTTCATTCAGTCAGTAGCTTCAAACATTTCTGGTATATGAAAAACATGTTTTTCAATGGCAAAAATCAATGAATATTGTAAATGCACAAACAGTAATATCTCCACATTGCACGGTGCAATTCTGAAATTTTTAGCTTTTTCCTGTTAATCCTAGCATGATAAAGAAGATTCAAAGAGAGTGAGATGCCAGCTCCTTTCATTCAGTCAGTAGCTTCAAACATTTCTGGTATATGAAAAACATGTTTTTCAATGGCAAAAATCAATGAATATTGTAAATGCACAAACAGTAATATCTCCACATTGCACGGTGCAATTCTGAAATTTTTAGCTTTTTCCTGCTAATCCTAGCATGATAAAGAAGATTCAAAGAGAGTGAGATGCCAGCTCCTTTCATTCAGTCAGTAGCTTCAAACATTTCTGGTATATGAAAAACATGTTTTTCAATGGCAAAAATCAATGAATATTGTAAATGCACAAACAGTAGTATCTCCACATTGCACGGTGCAATTCTGAAATTTTTAGCTTTTTCCTGTTAATCCTAGCATGATAAAGAAGATTCAAAGAGAGTGAGATGCCAGCTCCTTTCATTCAGTCAGTAGCTTCAAACATTTCTGGACGTTTTTCAATGGCAAAAATCAATGAATATTGTAAATGCACAAACAGTAATATCTCCACATTGCACGGTGCAATTCTGAAATTTTTAGCTTTTTCCTGCTAATCCTAGCATGATAAAGAAGATTCAAAGAGAGTGAGATGCCAGCTCCTTTCATTCAGTCAGTAGCTTCAAACATTTCTGGTATATGAAAAACATGTTTTTCAATGGCAAAAATCAATGAATATTGTAAATGCACAAACAGTAATATCTCCACATTGCACGGTGCAATTCTGAAATTTTTTGCTTTTTCCTGCTAATCCTAGCATGATAAAGAAGATTCAAAGAGAGTGAGATGCCAGCTCCTTTCATTCAGTCAGTAGCTTCAAACATTTCTGGACGTTTTTCAATGGCAAAAATCAATGAATATTGTAAATGCACAAACAGTAATATCTCCACATTGCACGGTGCAATTCTGAAATTTTTTGCTTTTTCCTGCTAATCCTAGCATGATAAAGAAGATTCAAAGAGAGTGAGATGCCAGCTCCTTTCATTCAGTCAGTAGCTTCAAACATTTCTGGACATTTTTCAATGGCAAAAATCAATGAATATTGTAAATGCACAAACAGTAATATCTCCACATTGCACGGTGCAATTCTGAAATTTTTTGCTTTTTCCTGTTAATCCTAGCATGATAAAGAAGATTCAAAGAGAGTGAGATGCCAGCTCCTTTCATTCAGTCAGTAGCTTCAAACATTTCTGGTATATGAAAAACATGTTTTTCAATGGCAAAAATCAATGAATATTGTAAATGCACAAACAGTAATATCTCCACATTGCACGGTGCAATTCTGAAATTTTTAGCTTTTTCCTGTTAATCCTAGCATGATAAAGAAGATTCAAAGAGAGTGAGATGCCAGCTCCTTTCATTCAGTCAGTAGCTTCAAACATTTCTGGTATATGAAAAACATGTTTTTCAATGGCAAAAATCAATGAATATTGTAAATGCACAAACAGTAATATCTCCACATTGCACGGTGCAATTCTGAAATTTTTAGCTTTTTCCTGTTAATCCTAGCATGATAAAGAAGATTCAAAGAGAGTGAGATGCCAGCTCCTTTCATTCAGTCAGTAGCTTCAAACATTTCTGGACGTTTTTCAATGGCAAAAATCAATGAATATTGTAAATGCACAAACAGTAATATCTCCACATTGCACGGTGCAATTCTGAAATTTTTTGCTTTTTCCTGTTAATCCTAGCATGATAAAGAAGATTCAAAGAGAGTGAGATGCCAGCTCCTTTCATTCAGTCAGTAGCTTCAAACATTTCTGGTATATGAAAAACATGTTTTTCAATGGCAAAAATCAATGAATATTGTAAATGCACAAACAGTAATATCTCCACATTGCACGGTGCAATTCTGAAATTTTTAGCTTTTTCCTGTTAACCCTAGCATGATAAAGAAGATTCAAAGAGAGTGAGATGCCAGCTCCTTTCATTCAGTCAGTAGCTTCAAACATTTCTGGTATATGAAAAACATGTTTTTCAATGGCAAAAATCAATGAATATTGTAAATGCACAAACAGTAATATCTCCACATTGCACGGTGCAATTCTGAAATTTTTAGCTTTTTCCTGTTAATCCTAGCATGATAAAGAAGATTCAAAGAGAGTGAGATGCCAGCTCCTTTCATTCAGTCAGTAGCTTCAAACATTTCTGGACGTTTTTCAATGGCAAAAATCAATGAATATTGTAAATGCACAAACAGTAATATCTCCACATTGCACGGTGCAATTCTGAAATTTTTTGCTTTTTCCTGCTAATCCTAGCATGATAAAGAAGATTCAAAGAGAGTGAGATGCCAGCTCCTTTCATTCAGTCAGTAGCTTCAAACATTTCTGGACGTTTTTCAATGGCAAAAATCAATGAATATTGTAAATGCACAAACAGTAATATCTCCACAGTGCAAGGTGCAATTCTGAAATTTTTTGCTTTTTCCTGCTAATCCTAGCATGATAAAGAAGATTCAAAGAGAGTGAGATGCCAGCTCCTTTCATTCAGTCAGTAGCTTCAAACATTTCTGGACGTTTTTCAATGGCAAAAATCAATGAATATTGTAAATGCACAAACAGTAATATCTCCACATTGCACGGTGCAATTCTGAAATTTTTAGCTTTTTCCTGTTAATCCTAGCATGATAAAGAAGATTCAAAGAGAGTGAGATGCCAGCTCCTTTCATTCAGTCAGTAGCTTCAAACATTTCTGGTATATGAAAAACATGTTTTTCAATGGCAAAAATCAATGAATATTGTAAATGCACAAACAGTAATATCTCCACATTGCACGGTGCAATTCTGAAATTTTTAGCTTTTTCCTGTTAATCCTAGCATGATAAAGAAGATTGAAAGAGAGTGAGATGCCAGCTCCTTTCATTCAGTCAGTAGCTTCAAACATTTCTGGTATATGAAAAACATGTTTTTCAATGGCAAAAATCAATGAATATTGTAAATGCACAAACAGTAATATCTCCACATTGCAAGGTGCAATTCTGAAATTTTTTGCTTTTTCCTGCTAATCCTAGCATGATAAAGAAGATTCAAAGAGAGTGAGATGCCAGCTCCTTTCATTCAGTCAGTAGCTTCAAACATTTCTGGTATATGAAAAACATGTTTTTCAATGGCAAAAATCAATGAATATTGTAAATGCACAAACAGTAATATCTCCACATTGCACGGTGCAATTCTGAAATTTTTAGCTTTTTCCTGTTAATCCTAGCATGATAAAGAAGATTCAAAGAGAGTGAGATGCCAGCTCCTTTCATTCAGTCAGTAGCTTCAAACATTTCTGGACGTTTTTCAATGGCAAAAATCAATGAATATTGTAAATGCACAAACAGTAATATCTCCACATTGCACGGTGCAATTCTGAAATTTTTTGCTTTTTCCTGCTAATCCTAGCATGATAAAGAAGATTCAAAGAGAGTGAGATGCCAGCTCCTTTCATTCAGTCAGTAGCTTCAAACATTTCTGGTATATGAAAAACATGTTTTTCAATGGCAAAAATCAATGAATATTGTAAATGCACAAACAGTAATATCTCCACATTGCACGGTGCAATTCTGAAATTTTTAGCTTTTTCCTGCTAATCCTAGCATGATAAAGAAGATTCAAAGAGAGTGAGATGCCAGCTCCTTTCATTCAGTCAGTAGCTTCAAACATTTCTGGTATATGAAAAACATGTTTTTCAATGGCAAAAATCAATGAATATTGTAAATGCACAAACAGTAATATCTCCACATTGCACGGTGCAATTCTGAAATTTTTTGCTTTTTCCTGTTAATCCTAGCATGATAAAGAAGATTCAAAGAGAGTGAGATGCCAGCTCCTTTCATTCAGTCAGTAGCTTCAAACATTTCTGGTATATGAAAAACATGTTTTTCAATGGCAAAAATCAATGAATATTGTAAATGCACAAACAGTAATATCTCCACATTGCAAGGTGCAATTCTGAAATTTTTTGCTTTTTCCTGCTAATCCTAGCATGATAAAGAAGATTCAAAGAGAGTGAGATGCCAGCTCCTTTCATTCAATCAGTAGCTTCAAACATTTCTGGTATATGAAAAACATGTTTTTCAATGGCAAAAATCAATGAATATTGTAAATGCACAAACAGTAATATCTCCACATTGCAAGGTGCAATTCTGAAATTTTTAGCTTTTTCCTGTTAATCCTAGCATGATAAAGAAGATTCAAAGAGAGTGAGATGCCAGCTCCTTTCATTCAGTCAGTAGCTTCAAACATTTCTGGACGTTTTTCAATGGCAAAAATCAATGAATATTGTAAATGCACAAACAGTAATATCTCCACATTGCACGGTGCAATTCTGAAATTTTTAGCTTTTTCCTGTTAATCCTAGCATGATAAAGAAGATTCAAAGAGAGTGAGATGCCAGCTCCTTTCATTCAGTCAGTAGCTTCAAACATTTCTGGACGTTTTTCAATGGCAAAAATCAATGAATATTGTAAATGCACAAACAGTAATATCTCCACATTGCACGGTGCAATTCTGAAATTTTTTGCTTTTTCCTGCTAATCCTAGCATGATAAAGAAGATTCAAAGAGAGTGAGATGCCAGCTCCTTTCATTCAGTCAGTAGCTTCAAACATTTCTGGTATATGAAAAACATGTTTTTTAATGGCAAAAATCAATGAATATTGTAAATGCACAAACAGTAATATCTCCACATTGCAAGGTGCAATTCTGAAATTTTTTGCTTTTTCCTGCTAATCCTAGCATGATAAAGAAGATTCAAAGAGAGTGAGATGCCAGCTCCTTTCATTCAGTCAGTAGCTTCAAACATTTCTGGTATATGAAAAACATGTTTTTCAATGGCAAAAATCAATGAATATTGTAAATGCACAAACAGTAATATCTCCACATTGCACGGTGCAATTCTGAAATTTTTTGCTTTTTCCTGCTAATCCTAGCATGATAAAGAAGATTCAAAGAGAGTGAGATGCCAGCTCCTTTCATTCAGTCAGTAGCTTCAAACATTTCTGGACGTTTTTCAATGGCAAAAATCAATGAATATTGTAAATGCACAAACAGTAATATCTCCACATTGCAAGGTGCAATTCTGAAATTTTTTGCTTTTTCCTGCTAATCCTAGCATGATAAAGAAGATTCAAAGAGAGTGAGATGCCAGCTCCTTTCATTCAGTCAGTAGCTTCAAACATTTCTGGTATATGAAAAACATGTTTTTCAATGGCAAAAATCAATGAATATTGTAAATGCACAAACAGTAATATCTCCACATTGCACGGTGCAATTCTGAAATTTTTTGCTTTTTCCTGCTAATCCTAGCATGATAAAGAAGATTCAAAGAGAGTGAGATGCCAGCTCCTTTCATTCAGTCAGTAGCTTCAAACATTTCTGGTATATGAAAAACATGTTTTTCAATGGCAAAAATCAATGAATATTGTAAATGCACAAACAGTAATATCTCCACATTGCACGGTGCAATTCTGAAATTTTTTGCTTTTTCCTGTTAATCCTAGCATGATAAAGAAGATTCAAAGAGAGTGAGATGCCAGCTCCTTTCATTCAGTCAGTAGCTTCAAACATTTCTGGTATATGAAAAACATGTTTTTCAATGGCAAAAATCAATGAATATTGTAAATGCACAAACAGTAATATCTCCACATTGCACGGTGCAATTCTGAAATTTTTTGCTTTTTCCTGCTAATCCTAGCATGATAAAGAAGATTCAAAGAGAGTGAGATGCCAGCTCCTTTCATTCAGTCAGTAGCTTCAAACATTTCTGGTATATGAAAAACATGTTTTTCAATGGCAAAAATCAATGAATATTGTAAATGCACAAACAGTAATATCTCCACATTGCAAGGTGCAATTCTGAAATTTTTAGCTTTTTCCTGTTAATCCTAGCATGATAAAGAAGATTCAAAGAGAGTGAGATGCCAGCTCCTTTCATTCAGTCAGTAGCTTCAAACATTTCTGGACGTTTTTCAATGGCAAAAATCAATGAATATTGTAAAAGCACAAACAGTAATATCTCCACATTGCAAGGTGCAATTCTGAAATTTTTAGCTTTTTCCTGTTAATCCTAGCATGATAAAGAAGATTCAAAGAGAGTGAGATGCCAGCT
The DNA here is from genome assembly GCF_046119375.1 of Phyllobates terribilis. NCBI lineage: Eukaryota > Metazoa > Chordata > Amphibia > Anura > Dendrobatidae > Phyllobates > Phyllobates terribilis. The sequence goes on from NW_027364889.1 coordinate 72,768, forward strand.
CCTTTCATTCAGTCAGTAGCTTCAAACATTTCTGGACGTTTTTCAATGGCAAAAATCAATGAATATTGTAAATGCACAAACAGTAATATCTCCACATTGCAAGGTGCAATTCTGAAATTTTTAGCTTTTTCCTGTTAATCCTAGCATGATAAAGAAGATTCAAAGAGAGTGAGATGCCAGCTCCTTTCATTCAGTCAGTAGCTTCAAACATTTCTGGTATATGAAAAACATGTTTTTCAATGGCAAAAATCAATGAATATTGTAAATGCACAAACAGTAATATCTCCACATTGCAAGGTGCAATTCTGAAATTTTTAGCTTTTTCCTGTTAATCCTAGCATGATAAAGAAGATTCAAAGAGAGTGAGATGCCAGCTCCTTTCATTCAGTCAGTAGCTTCAAACATTTCTGGACGTTTTTCAATGGCAAAAATCAATGAATATTGTAAATGCACAAACAGTAATATCTCCACATTGCACGGTGCAATTCTGAAATTTTTAGCTTTTTCCTGTTAATCCTAGCATGATAAAGAAGATTCAAAGAGAGTGAGATGCCAGCTCCTTTCATTCAGTCAGTAGCTTCAAACATTTCTGGACGTTTTTCAATGGCAAAAATCAATGAATATTGTAAATGCACAAACAGTAATATCTCCACATTGCACGGTGCAATTCTGAAATTTTTTGCTTTTTCCTGCTAATCCTAGCATGATAAAGAAGATTCAAAGAGAGTGAGATGCCAGCTCCTTTCATTCAGTCAGTAGCTTCAAACATTTCTGGTATATGAAAAACATGTTTTTCAATGGCAAAAATCAATGAATATTGTAAATGCACAAACAGTAATATCTCCACATTGCAAGGTGCAATTCTGAAATTTTTTGCTTTTTCCTGCTAATCCTAGCATGATAAAGAAGATTCAAAGAGAGTGAGATGCCAGCTCCTTTCATTCAGTCAGTAGCTTCAAACATTTCTGGTATATGAAAAACATGTTTTTCAATGGCAAAAATCAATGAATATTGTAAATGCACAAACAGTAATATCTCCACATTGCACGGTGCAATTCTGAAATTTTTAGCTTTTTCCTGCTAATCCTAGCATGATAAAGAAGATTCAAAGAGAGTGAGATGCCAGCTCCTTTCATTCAGTCAGTAGCTTCAAACATTTCTGGACGTTTTTCAATGGCAAAAATCAATGAATATTGTAAATGCACAAACAGTAATATCTCCACATTGCAAGGTGCAATTCTGAAATTTTTAGCTTTTTCCTGTTAATCCTAGCATGATAAAGAAGATTCAAAGAGAGTGAGATGCCAGCTCCTTTCATTCAGTCAGTAGCTTCAAACATTTCTGGTATATGAAAAACATGTTTTTCAATGGCAAAAATCAATGAATATTGTAAATGCACAAACAGTAATATCTCCACATTGCACGGTGCAATTCTGAAATTTTTTGCTTTTTCCTGTTAATCCTAGCATGATAAAGAAGATTCAAAGAGAGTGAGATGCCAGCTCCTTTCATTCAGTCAGTAGCTTCAAACATTTCTGGTATATGAAAAACATGTTTTTCAATGGCAAAAATCAATGAATATTGTAAATGCACAAACAGTAATATCTCCACATTGCACGGTGCAATTCTGAAATTTTTAGCTTTTTCCTGCTAATCCTAGCATGATAAAGAAGATTCAAAGAGAGTGAGATGCCAGCTCCTTTCATTCAGTCAGTAGCTTCAAACATTTCTGGTATATGAAAAACATGTTTTTCAATGGCAAAAATCAATGAATATTGTAAATGCACAAACAGTAATATCTCCACATTGCAAGGTGCAATTCTGAAATTTTTTGCTTTTTCCTGCTAATCCTAGCATGATAAAGAAGATTCAAAGAGAGTGAGATGCCAGCTCCTTTCATTCAGTCAGTAGCTTCAAACATTTCTGGTATATGAAAAACATGTGTTTCAATGGCAAAAATCAATGAATATTGTAAATGCACAAACAGTAATATCTCCACATTGCACGGTGCAATTCTGAAATTTTTAGCTTTTTCCTGCTAATCCTAGCATGATAAAGAAGATTCAAAGAGAGTGAGATGCCAGCTCCTTTCATTCAGTCAGTAGCTTCAAACATTTCTGGACGTTTTTCAATGGCAAAAATCAATGAATATTGTAAATGCACAAACAGTAATATCTCCACATTGCAAGGTGCAATTCTGAAATTTTTTGCTTTTTTCCTGCTAATCCTAGCATGATAAAGAAGATTCAAAGAGAGTGAGATGCCAGCTCCTTTCATTCAGTCAGTAGCTTCAAACATTTCTGGACGTTTTTCAATGGCAAAAATCAATGAATATTGTAAATGCACAAACAGTAATATCTCCACATTGCACGGTGCAATTCTGAAATTTTTAGCTTTTTCCTGTTAATCCTAGCATGATAAAGAAGATTCAAAGAGAGTGAGATGCCAGCTCCTTTCATTCAGTCAGTAGCTTCAAACATTTCTGGTATATGAAAAACATGTTTTTCAATGGCAAAAATCAATGAATATTGTAAATGCACAAACAGTAATATCTCCACATTGCAAGGTGCAATTCTGAAATTTTTTGCTTTTTCCTGCTAATCCTAGCATGATAAAGAAGATTCAAAGAGAGTGAGATGCCAGCTCCTTTCATTCAGTCAGTAGCTTCAAACATTTCTGGTATATGAAAAACATGTTTTTCAATGGCAAAAATCAATGAATATTGTAAATGCACAAACAGTAATATCTCCACATTGCACGGTGCAATTCTGAAATTTTTAGCTTTTTCCTGCTAATCCTAGCATGATAAAGAAGATTCAAAGAGAGTGAGATGCCAGCTCCTTTCATTCAGTCAGTAGCTTCAAACATTTCTGGACGTTTTTCAATGGCAAAAATCAATGAATATTGTAAATGCACAAACAGTAATATCTCCACATTGCAAGGTGCAATTCTGAAATTTTTTACTTTTTTCCTGCTAATCCTAGCATGATAAAGAAGATTCAAAGAGAGTGAGATGCCAGCTCCTTTCATTCAGTCAGTAGCTTCAAACATTTCTGGACGTTTTTCAATGGCAAAAATCAATGAATATTGTAAATGCACAAACAGTAATATCTCCACATTGCACGGTGCAACTCTGAAATTTTTAGCTTTTTCCTGTTAATCCTAGCATGATAAAGAAGATTCAAAGAGAGTGAGATGCCAGCTCCTTTCATTCAGTCAGTAGCTTCAAACATTTCTGGTATATGAAAAACATGTTTTTCAATGGCAAAAATCAATGAATATTGTAAATGCACAAACAGTAATATCTCCACATTGCACGGTGCAATTCTGAAATTTTTAGCTTTTTCCTGCTAATCCTAGCATGATAAAGAAGATTCAAAGAGAGTGAGATGCCAGCTCCTTTCATTCAGTCAGTAGCTTCAAACATTTCTGGTATATGAAAAACATGTTTTTCAATGGCAAAAATCAATGAATATTGTAAATGCACAAACAGTAATATCTCCACATTGCAAGGTGCAATTCTGAAATTTTTAGCTTTTTCCTGCCAATCCTAGCATGATAAAGAAGATTCAAAGAGAGTGAGATGCCAGCTCCTTTCATTCAGTCAGTAGCTTCAAACATTTCTGGTATATGAAAAACATGTTTTTCAATGGCAAAAATCAATGAATATTGTAAATGCACAAACAGTAATATCTCCACATTGCAAGGTGCAATTCTGAAATTTTTAGCTTTTTCCTGTTAATCCTAGCATGATAAAGAAGATTCAAAGAGAGTGAGATGCCAGCTCCTTTCATTCAGTCAGTAGCTTCAAACATTTCTGGACGTTTTTCAATGGCAAAAATCAATGAATATTGTAAATGCACAAACAGTAATATCTCCACATTGCACGGTGCAATTCTGAAATTTTTTGCTTTTTCCTGTTAATCCTAGCATGATAAAGAAGATTCAAAGAGAGTGAGATGCCAGCTCCTTTCATTCAGTCAGTAGCTTCAAACATTTCTGGTATATGAAAAACATGTTTTTCAATGGCAAAAATCAATGAATATTGTAAATGCACAAACAGTAATATCTCCACATTGCACGGTGCAATTCTGAAATTTTTAGCTTTTTCCTGCTAATCCTAGCATGATAAAGAAGATTCAAAGAGAGTGAGATGCCAGCTCCTTTCATTCAGTCAGTAGCTTCAAACATTTCTGGTATATGAAAAACATGTTTTTCAATGGCAAAAATCAATGAATATTGTAAATGCACAAACAGTAATATCTCCACATTGCAAGGTGCAATTCTGAAATTTTTTGCTTTTTCCTGCTAATCCTAGCATGATAAAGAAGATTCAAAGAGAGTGAGATGCCAGCTCCTTTCATTCAGTCAGTAGCTTCAAACATTTCTGGTATATGAAAAACATGTTTTTCAATGGCAAAAATCAATGAATATTGTAAATGCACAAACAGTAATATCTCCACATTGCAAGGTGCAATTCTGAAATTTTTAGCTTTTTCCTGTTAATCCTAGCATGATAAAGAAGATTCAAAGAGAGTGAGATGCCAGCTCCTTTCATTCAGTCAGTAGCTTCAAACATTTCTGGTATATGAAAAACATGTTTTTCAATGGCAAAAATCAATGAATATTGTAAATGCACAAACAGTAATATCTCCACATTGCACGGTGCAATTCTGAAATTTTTTGCTTTTTCCTGCTAATCCTAGCATGATAAAGAAGATTCAAAGAGAGTGAGATGCCAGCTCCTTTCATTCAGTCAGTAGCTTCAAACATTTCTGGTATATGAAAAACATGTTTTTCAATGGCAAAAATCAATGAATATTGTAAATGCACAAACAGTAATATCTCCACATTGCAAGGTGCAATTCTGAAATTTTTAGCTTTTTCCTGCTAATCCTAGCATGATAAAGAAGATTCAAAGAGAGTGAGATGCCAGCTCCTTTCATTCAGTCAGTAGCTTCAAACATTTCTGGTATATGAAAAACATGTTTTTCAATGGCAAAAATCAATGAATATTGTAAATGCACAAACAGTAATATCTCCACATTGCACGGTGCAATTCTGAAATTTTTTGCTTTTTCCTGTTAATCCTAGCATGATAAAGAAGATTCAAAGAGAGTGAGATGCCAGCTCCTTTCATTCAGTCAGTAGCTTCAAACATTTCTGGTATATGAAAAACATGTTTTTCAATGGCAAAAATCAATGAATATTGTAAATGCACAAACAGTAATATCTCCACATTGCAAGGTGCAATTCTGAAATTTTTTGCTTTTTCCTGCTAATCCTAGCATGATAAAGAAGATTCAAAGAGAGTGAGATGCCAGCTCCTTTCATTCAGTCAGTAGCTTCAAACATTTCTGGTATATGAAAAACATGTTTTTCAATGGCAAAAATCAATGAATATTGTAAATGCACAAACAGTAATATCTCCACATTGCAAGGTGCAATTCTGAAATTTTTAGCTTTTTCCTGTTAATCCTAGCATGATAAAGAAGATTCAAAGAGAGTGAGATGCCAGCTCCTTTCATTCAGTCAGTAGCTTCAAACATTTCTGGACGTTTTTCAATGGCAAAAATCAATGAATATTGTAAATGCACAAACAGTAATATCTCCACATTGCACGGTGCAATTCTGAAATTTTTAGCTTTTTCCTGTTAATCCTAGCATGATAAAGAAGATTCAAAGAGAGTGAGATGCCAGCTCCTTTCATTCAGTCAGTAGCTTCAAACATTTCTGGACGTTTTTCAATGGCAAAAATCAATGAATATTGTAAATGCACAAACAGTAATATCTCCACATTGCACGGTGCAATTCTGAAATTTTTTGCTTTTTCCTGCTAATCCTAGCATGATAAAGAAGATTCAAAGAGAGTGAGATGCCAGCTCCTTTCATTCAGTCAGTAGCTTCAAACATTTCTGGTATATGAAAAACATGTTTTTCAATGGCAAAAATCAATGAATATTGTAAATGCACAAACAGTAATATCTCCACATTGCAAGGTGCAATTCTGAAATTTTTTGCTTTTTCCTGCTAATCCTAGCATGATAAAGAAGATTCAAAGAGAGTGAGATGCCAGCTCCTTTCATTCAGTCAGTAGCTTCAAACATTTCTGGTATATGAAAAACATGTTTTTCAATGGCAAAAATCAATGAATATTGTAAATGCACAAACAGTAATATCTCCACATTGCACGGTGCAATTCTGAAATTTTTTGCTTTTTCCTGCTAATCCTAGCATGATAAAGAAGATTCAAAGAGAGTGAGATGCCAGCTCCTTTCATTCAGTCAGTAGCTTCAAACATTTCTGGACGTTTTTCAATGGCAAAAATCAATGAATATTGTAAATGCACAAACAGTAATATCTCCACATTGCAAGGTGCAATTCTGAAATTTTTTGCTTTTTCCTGCTAATCCTAGCATGATAAAGAAGATTCAAAGAGAGTGAGATGCCAGCTCCTTTCATTCAGTCAGTAGCTTCAAACATTTCTGGTATATGAAAAACATGTTTTTCAATGGCAAAAATCAATGAATATTGTAAATTCACAAACAGTAATATCTCCACATTGCACGGTGCAATTCTGAAATTTTTTGCTTTTTCCTGCTAATCCTAGCATGATAAAGAAGATTCAAAGAGAGTGAGATGCCAGCTCCTTTCATTCAGTCAGTAGCTTCAAACATTTCTGGTATATGAAAAACATGTTTTTCAATGGCAAAAATCAATGAATATTGTAAATGCACAAACAGTAATATCTCCACATTGCACGGTGCAATTCTGAAATTTTTTGCTTTTTCCTGTTAATCCTGGCATGATAAAGAAGATTCAAAGAGAGTGAGATGCCAGCTCCTTTCATTCAGTCAGTAGCTTCAAACATTTCTGGTATATGAAAAACATGTTTTTCAATGGCAAAAATCAATGAATATTGTAAATGCACAAACAGTAATATCTCCACATTGCACGGTGCAATTCTGAAATTTTTTGCTTTTTCCTGCTAATCCTAGCATGATAAAGAAGATTCAAAGAGAGTGAGATGCCAGCTCCTTTCATTCAGTCAGTAGCTTCAAACATTTCTGGTATATGAAAAACATGTTTTTCAATGGCAAAAATCAATGAATATTGTAAATGCACAAACAGTAATATCTCCACATTGCAAGGTGCAATTCTGAAATTTTTAGCTTTTTCCTGTTAATCCTAGCATGATAAAGAAGATTCAAAGAGAGTGAGATGCCAGCTCCTTTCATTCAGTCAGTAGCTTCAAACATTTCTGGATGTTTTTCAATGGCAAAAATCAATGAATATTGTAAATGCACAAACAGTAATATCTCCACATTGCAAGGTGCAATTCTGAAATTTTTAGCTTTTTCCTGTTAATCCTAGCATGATAAAGAAGATTCAAAGAGAGTGAGATGCCAGCTCCTTTCATTCAGTCAGTAGCTTCAAACATTTCTGGACGTTTTTCAATGGCAAAAATCAATGAATATTGTAAATGCACAAACAGTAATATCTCCACATTGCAAGGTGCAATTCTGAAATTTTTAGCTTTTTCCTGTTAATCCTAGCATGATAAAGAAGATTCAAAGAGAGTGAGATGCCTGCTCCTTTCATTCAGTCAGTAGCTTCAAACATTTCTGGTATATGAAAAACATGTTTTTCAATGGCAAAAATCAATGAATATTGTAAATGCACAAACAGTAATATCTCCACATTGCAAGGTGCAATTCTGAAATTTTTAGCTTTTTCCTGTTAATCCTAGCATGATAAAGAAGATTCAAAGAGAGTGAGATGCCAGCTCCTTTCATTCAGTCAGTAGCTTCAAACATTTCTGGACGTTTTTCAATGGCAAAAATCAATGAATATTGTAAATGCACAAACAGTAATATCTCCACATTGCACGGTGCAATTCTGAAATTTTTAGCTTTTTCCTGTTAATCCTAGCATGATAAAGAAGATTCAAAGAGAGTGAGATGCCAGCTCCTTTCATTCAGTCAGTAGCTTCAAACATTTCTGGACGTTTTTCAATGGCAAAAATCAATGAATATTGTAAATGCACAAACAGTAATATCTCCACATTGCACGGTGCAATTCTGAAATTTTTTGCTTTTTCCTGCTAATCCTAGCATGATAAAGAAGATTCAAAGAGAGTGAGATGCCAGCTCCTTTCATTCAGTCAGTAGCTTCAAACATTTCTGGTATATGAAAAACATGTTTTTCAATGGCAAAAATCAATGAATATTGTAAATGCACAAACAGTAATATCTCCACATTGCAAGGTGCAATTCTGAAATTTTTTGCTTTTTCCTGCTAATCCTAGCATGATAAAGAAGATTCAAAGAGAGTGAGATGCCAGCTCCTTTCATTCAGTCAGTAGCTTCAAACATTTCTGGTATATGAAAAACATGTTTTTCAATGGCAAAAATCAATGAATATTGTAAATGCACAAACAGTAATATCTCCACATTGCACGGTGCAATTCTAAAATTTTTAGCTTTTTCCTGCTAATCCTAGCATGATAAAGAAGATTCAAAGAGAGTGAGATGCCAGCTCCTTTCATTCAGTCAGTAGCTTCAAACATTTCTGGACGTTTTTCAATGGCAAAAATCAATGAATATTGTAAATGCACAAACAGTAATATCTCCACATTGCAAGGTGCAATTCTGAAATTTTTTGCTTTTTCCTGCTAATCCTAGCATGATAAAGAAGATTCAAAGAGAGTGAGATGCCAGCTCCTTTCATTCAGTCAGTAGCTTCAAACATTTCTGGACGTTTTTCAATGGCAAAAATCAATGAATATTGTAAATGCACAAACAGTAATATCTCCACATTGCACGGTGCAATTCTGAAATTTTTAGCTTTTTCCTGTTAATCCTAGCATGATAAAGAAGATTCAAAGAGAGTGAGATGCCAGCTCCTTTCATTCAGTCAGTAGCTTCAAACATTTCTGGTATATGAAAAACATGTTTTTCAATGGCAAAAATCAATGAATATTGTAAATGCACAAACAGTAATATCTCCACATTGCACGGTGCAATTCTGAAATTTTTAGCTTTTTCCTGCTAATCCTAGCATGATAAAGAAGATTCAAAGAGTGAGATGCCAGCTCCTTTCATTCAGTCAGTAGCTTCAAACATTTCTGGTATATGAAAAACATGTTTTTCAATGGCAAAAATCAATGAATATTGTAAATGCACAAACAGTAATATCTCCACATTGCACGGTGCAATTCTGAAATTTTTAGCTTTTTCCTGCTAATCCTAGCATGATAAAGAAGATTCAAAGAGAGTGAGATGCCAGCTCCTTTCATTCAGTCAGTAGCTTCAAACATTTCTGGTATATGAAAAACATGTTTTTCAATGGCAAAAATCAATGAATATTGTAAATGCACAAACAGTAATATCTCCACATTGCAAGGTGCAATTCTGAAATTTTTAGCTTTTTCCTGCTAATCCTAGCATGATAAAGAAGATTCAAAGAGAGTGAGATGCCAGCTCCTTTCATTCAGTCAGTAGCTTCAAACATTTCTGGACGTTTTTCAATGGCAAAAATCAATGAATATTGTAAATGCACAAACAGTAATATCTCCACATTGCAAGGTGCAATTCTGAAATTTTTAGCTTTTTCCTGTTAATCCTAGCATGATAAAGAAGATTCAAAGAGAGTGAGATGCCAGCTCCTTTCATTCAGTCAGTAGCTTCAAACATTTCTGGACGTTTTTCAATGGCAAAAATCAATGAATATTGTAAATGCACAAACAGTAATATCTCCACATTGCAAGGTGCAATTCTGAAATTTTTAGCTTTTTCCTGTTAATCCTAGCATGATAAAGAAGATTCAAAGAGAGTGAGATGCCAGCTCCTTTCATTCAGTCAGTAGCTTCAAACATTTCTGGTATATGAAAAACATGTTTTTCAATGGCAAAAATCAATGAATATTGTAAATGCACAAACAGTAATATCTCCACATTGCAAGGTGCAATTCTGAAATTTTTAGCTTTTTCCTGTTAATCCTAGCATGATAAAGAAGATTCAAAGAGAGTGAGATGCCAGCTCCTTTCATTCAGTCAGTAGCTTCAAACATTTCTGGACGTTTTTCAATGGCAAAAATCAATGAATATTGTAAATGCACAAACAGTAATATCTCCACATTGCACGGTGCAATTCTGAAATTTTTAGCTTTTTCCTGTTAATCCTAGCATGATAAAGAAGATTCAAAGAGAGTGAGATGCCAGCTCCTTTCATTCAGTCAGTAGCTTCAAACATTTCTGGACGTTTTTCAATGGCAAAAATCAATGAATATTGTAAATGCACAAACAGTAATATCTCCACATTGCACGGTGCAATTCTGAAATTTTTTGCTTTTTCCTGCTAATCCTAGCATGATAAAGAAGATTCAAAGAGAGTGAGATGCCAGCTCCTTTCATTCAGTCAGTAGCTTCAAACATTTCTGGTATATGAAAAACATGTTTTTCAATGGCAAAAATCAATGAATATTGTAAATGCACAAACAGTAATATCTCCACATTGCAAGGTGCAATTCTGAAATTTTTTGCTTTTTCCTGCTAATCCTAGCATGATAAAGAAGATTCAAAGAGAGTGAGATGCCAGCTCCTTTCATTCAGTCAGTAGCTTCAAACATTTCTGGTATATGAAAAACATGTTTTTCAATGGCAAAAATCAATGAATATTGTAAATGCACAAACAGTAATATCTCCACATTGCACGGTGCAATTCTGAAATTTTTTGCTTTTTCCTGTTAATCCTAGCATGATAAAGAAGATTCAAAGAGAGTGAGATGCCAGCTCCTTTCATTCAGTCAGTAGCTTCAAACATTTCTGGTATATGAAAAACATGTTTTTCAATGGCAAAAATCAATGAATATTGTAAATGCACAAACAGTAATATCTCCACATTGCAAGGTGCAATTCTGAAATTTTTTGCTTTTTCCTGCTAATCCTAGCATGATAAAGAAGATTCAAAGAGAGTGAGATGCCAGCTCCTTTCATTCAGTCAGTAGCTTCAAACATTTCTGGACGTTTTTCAATGGCAAAAATCAATGAATATTGTAAATGCACAAACAGTAATATCTCCACATTGCAAGGAGCAATTCTGAAATTTTTAGCTTTTTCCTGTTAATCCTAGCATGATAAAGAAGATTCAAAGAGAGTGAGATGCCAGCTCCTTTCATTCAGTCAGTAGCTTCAAACATTTCTGGTATATGAAAAACATGTTTTTCAATGGCAAAAATCAATGAATATTGTAAATGCACAAACAGTAATATCTCCACATTGCAAGGTGCAATTCTGAAATTTTTAGCTTTTTCCTGTTAATCCTAGCATGATAAAGAAGATTCAAAGAGAGTGAGATGCCAGCTCCTTTCATTCAGTCAGTAGCTTCAAACATTTCTGGACGTTTTTCAATGGCAAAAATCAATGAATATTGTAAATGCACAAACAGTAATATCTCCACATTGCACGGTGCAATTCTGAAATTTTTAGCTTTTTCCTGTTAATCCTAGCATGATAAAGAAGATTCAAAGAGAGTGAGATGCCAGCTCCTTTCATTCAGTCAGTAGCTTCAAACATTTCTGGACGTTTTTCAATGGCAAAAATCAATGAATATTGTAAATGCACAAACAGTAATATCTCCACATTGCACGGTGCAATTCTGAAATTTTTTGCTTTTTCCTGCTAATCCTAGCATGATAAAGAAGATTCAAAGAGAGTGAGATGCCAGCTCCTTTCATTCAGTCAGTAGCTTCAAACATTTCTGGTATATGAAAAACATGTTTTTCAATGGCAAAAATCAATGAATATTGTAAATGCACAAACAGTAATATCTCCACATTGCAAGGTGCAATTCTGAAATTTTTTGCTTTATCCTGCTAATCCTAGCATGATAAAGAAGATTCAAAGAGAGTGAGATGCCAGCTCCTTTCATTCAGTCAGTAGCTTCAAACATTTCTGGTATATGAAAAACATGTTTTTCAATGGCAAAAATCAATGAATATTGTAAATGCACAAACAGTAATATCTCCACATTGCACGGTGCAATTCTAAAATTTTTAGCTTTTTCCTGCTAATCCTAGCATGATAAAGAAGATTCAAAGAGAGTGAGATGCCAGCTCCTTTCATTCAGTCAGTAGCTTCAAACATTTCTGGACGTTTTTCAATGGCAAAAATCAATGAATATTGTAAATGCACAAACAGTAATATCTCCACATTGCAAGGTGCAATTCTGAAATTTTTTGCTTTTTCCTGCTAATCCTAGCATGATAAAGAAGATTCAAAGAGAGTGAGATGCCAGCTCCTTTCATTCAGTCAGTAGCTTCAAACATTTCTGGACGTTTTTCAATGGCAAAAATCAATGAATATTGTAAATGCACAAACAGTAATATCTCCACATTGCACGGTGCAATTCTGAAATTTTTAGCTTTTTCCTGTTAATCCTAGCATGATAAAGAAGTTTCAAAGAGAGTGAGATGCCAGCTCCTTTCATTCAGTCAGTAGCTTCAAACATTTCTGGTATATGAAAAACATGTTTTTCAATGGCAAAAATCAATGAATATTGTAAATGCACAAACAGTAATATCTCCACATTGCACGGTGCAATTCTGAAATTTTTAGCTTTTTCCTGCTAATCCTAGCATGATAAAGAAGATTCAAAGAGAGTGAGATGCCAGCTCCTTTCATTCAGTCAGTAGCTTCAAACATTTCTGGTATATGAAAAACATGTTTTTCAATGGCAAAAATCAATGAATATTGTAAATGCACAAACAGTAATATCTCCACATTGCACGGTGCAATTCTGAAATTTTTAGCTTTTTCCTGCTAATCCTAGCATGATAAAGAAGATTCAAAGAGAGTGAGATGCCAGCTCCTTTCATTCAGTCAGTAGCTTCAAACATTTCTGGTATATGAAAAACATGTTTTTCAATGGCAAAAATCAATGAATATTGTAAATGCACAAACAGTAATATCTCCACATTGCAAGGTGCAATTCTGAAATTTTTAGCTTTTTCCTGTTAATCCTAGCATGATAAAGAAGATTCAAAGAGAGTGAGATGCCAGCTCCTTTCATTCAGTCAGTAGCTTCAAACATTTCTGGACGTTTTTCAATGGCAAAAATCAATGAATATTGTAAATGCACAAACAGTAATATCTCCACATTGCAAGGTGCAATTCTGAAATTTTTAGCTTTTTCCTGTTAATCCTAGCATGATAAAGAAGATTCAAAGAGAGTGAGATGCCAGCTCCTTTCATTCAGTCAGTAGCTTCAAACATTTCTGGACGTTTTTCAATGGCAAAAATCAATGAATATTGTAAATGCACAAACAGTAATATCTCCACATTGCAAGGTGCAATTCTGAAATTTTTAGCTTTTTCCTGTTAATCCTAGCATGATAAAGAAGATTCAAAGAGAGTGAGATGCCAGCTCCTTTCATTCAGTCAGTAGCTTCAAACATTTCTGGTATATGAAAAACATGTTTTTCAATGGCAAAAATCAATGAATATTGTAAATGCACAAACAGTAATATCTCCACATTGCAAGGTGCAATTCTGAAATTTTTAGCTTTTTCCTGTTAATCCTAGCATGATAAAGAAGATTCAAAGAGAGTGAGATGCCAGCTCCTTTCATTCAGTCAGTAGCTTCAAACATTTCTGGACGTTTTTCAATGGCAAAAATCAATGAATATTGTAAATGCACAAACAGTAATATCTCCACATTGCACGGTGCAATTCTGAAATTTTTAGCTTTTTCCTGTTAATCCTAGCATGATAAAGAAGATTCAAAGAGAGTGAGATGCCAGCTCCTTTCATTCAGTCAGTAGCTTCAAACATTTCTGGACGTTTTTCAATGGCAAAAATCAATGAATATTGTAAATGCACAAACAGTAATATCTCCACATTGCACGGTGCAATTCTGAAATTTTTTGCTTTTTCCTGCTAATCCTAGCATGATAAAGAAGATTCAAAGAGAGTGAGATGCCAGCTCCTTTCATTCAGTCAGTAGCTTCAAACATTTCTGGTATATGAAAAACATGTTTTTCAATGGCAAAAATCAATGAATATTGTAAATGCACAAACAGTAATATCTCCACATTGCAAGGTGCAATTCTGAAATTTTTTGCTTTTTCCTGCTAATCCTAGCATGATAAAGAAGATTCAAAGAGAGTGAGATGCCAGCTCCTTTCATTCAGTCAGTAGCTTCAAACATTTCTGGTATATGAAAAACATGTTTTTCAATGGCAAAAATCAATGAATATTGTAAATGCACAAACAGTAATATCTCCACATTGCACGGTGCAATTCTGAAATTTTTTGCTTTTTCCTGTTAATCCTAGCATGATAAAGAAGATTCAAAGAGAGTGAGATGCCAGCTCCTTTCATTCAGTCAGTAGCTTCAAACATTTCTGGTATATGAAAAACATGTTTTTCAATGGCAAAAATCAATGAATATTGTAAATGCACAAACAGTAATATCTCCACATTGCAAGGTGCAATTCTGAAATTTTTTGCTTTTTCCTGCTAATCCTAGCATGATAAAGAAGATTCAAAGAGAGTGAGATGCCAGCTCCTTTCATTCAGTCAGTAGCTTCAAACATTTCTGGACGTTTTTCAATGGCAAAAATCAATGAATATTGTAAATGCACAAACAGTAATATCTCCACATTGCAAGGTGCAATTCTGAAATTTTTAGCTTTTTCCTGTTAATCCTAGCATGATAAAGAAGATTCAAAGAGAGTGAGATGCCAGCTCCTTTCATTCAGTCAGTAGCTTCAAACATTTCTGGTATATGAAAAACATGTTTTTCAATGGCAAAAATCAATGAATATTGTAAATGCACAAACAGTAATATCTCCACATTGCACGGTGCAATTCTGAAATTTTTAGCTTTTTCCTGTTAATCCTTGCATGATAAAGAAGATTCAAAGAGAGTGAGATGCCAGCTCCTTTCATTCAGTCAGTAGCTTCAAACATTTCTGGACGTTTTTCAATGGCAAAAATCAATGAATATTGTAAATGCACAAACAATAATATCTCCACATTGCAAGGTGCAATTCTGAAATTTTTAGCTTTTTCCTGTTAATCCTAGCATGATAAAGAAGATTCAAAGAGAGTGAGATGCCAGCTCCTTTCATTCAGTCAGTAGCTTCAAACATTTCTGGTATATGAAAAACATGTTTTTCAATGGCAAAAATCAATGAATATTGTAAATGCACAAACAGTAATATCTCCACATTGCACGGTGCAATTCTGAAATTTTTTGCTTTTTCCTGCTAATCCTAGCATGATAAAGAAGATTCAAAGAGAGTGAGATGCCAGCTCCTTTCATTCAGTCAGTAGCTTCAAACATTACTGGTATATGAAAAACATGTTTTTCAATGGCAAAAATCAATGAATATTGTAAATGCACAAACAGTAATATCTCCACATTGCAAGGTGCAATTCTGAAATTTTTAGCTTTTTCCTGTTAATCCTAGCATGATAAAGAAGATTCAAAGAGAGTGAGATGCCAGCTCCTTTCATTCAGTCAGTAGCTTCAAACATTTCTGGTATATGAAAAACATGTTTTTCAATGGCAAAAATCAATGAATATTGTAAATGCACAAACAGTAATATCTCCACATTGCAAGGTGCAATTCTGAAATTTTTAGCTTTTTCCTGTTAATCCTAGCATGATAAAGAAGATTCAAAGAGAGTGAGATGCCAGCTCCTTTCATTCAGTCAGTAGCTTCAAACATTTCTGGACGTTTTTCAATGGCAAAAATCAATGAATATTGTAAATGCACAAACAGTAATATCTCCACATTGCAAGGTGCAATTCTGAAATTTTTAGCTTTTTCCTGTTAATCCTAGCATGATAAAGAAGATTCAAAGAGAGTGAGATGCCAGCTCCTTTCATTCAGTCAGTAGCTTCAAACATTTCTGGTATATGAAAAACATGTTTTTCAATGGCAAAAATCAATGAATATTGTAAATGCACAAACAGTAATATCTCCACATTGCAAGGTGCAATTCTGAAATTTTTAGCTTTTTCCTGTTAATCCTAGCATGATAAAGAAGATTCAAAGAGAGTGAGATGCCAGCTCCTTTCATTCAGTCAGTAGCTTCAAACATTTCTGGACGTTTTTCAATGGCAAAAATCAATGAATATTGTAAATGCACAAACAGTAATATCTCCACATTGCACGGTGCAATTCTGAAATTTTTAGCTTTTTCCTGTTAATCCTAGCATGATAAAGAAGATTCAAAGAGAGTGAGATGCCAGCTCCTTTCATTCAGTCAGTAGCTTCAAACATTTCTGGACGTTTTTCAATGGCAAAAATCAATGAATATTGTAAATGCACAAACAGTAATATCTCCACATTGCACGGTGCAATTCTGAAATTTTTTGCTTTTTCCTGCTAATCCTAGCATGATAAAGAAGATTCAAAGAGAGTGAGATGCCAGCTCCTTTCATTCAGTCAGTAGCTTCAAACATTTCTGGTATATGAAAAACATGTTTTTCAATGGCAAAAATCAATGAATATTGTAAATGCACAAACAGTAATATCTCCACATTGCAAGGTGCAATTCTGAAATTTTTTGCTTTTTCCTGCTAATCCTAGCATGATAAAGAAGATTCAAAGAGAGTGAGATGCCAGCTCCTTTCATTCAGTCAGTAGCTTCAAACATTTCTGGTATATGAAAAACATGTTTTTCAATGGCAAAAATCAATGAATATTGTAAATGCACAAACAGTAATATCTCCACATTGCACGGTGCAATTCTAAAATTTTTAGCTTTTTCCTGCTAATCCTAGCATGATAAAGAAGATTCAAAGAGAGTGAGATGCCAGCTCCTTTCATTCAGTCAGTAGCTTCAAACATTTCTGGACGTTTTTCAATGGCAAAAATCAATGAATATTGTAAATGCACAAACAGTAATATCTCCACATTGCAAGGTGCAATTCTGAAATTTTTTGCTTTTTCCTGCTAATCCTAGCATGATAAAGAAGATTCAAAGAGAGTGAGATGCCAGCTCCTTTCATTCAGTCAGTAGCTTCAAACATTTCTGGACGTTTTTCAATGGCAAAAATCAATGAATATTGTAAATGCACAAACAGTAATATCTCCACATTGCACGGTGCAATTCTGAAATTTTTAGCTTTTTCCTGTTAATCCTAGCATGATAAAGAAGTTTCAAAGAGAGTGAGATGCCAGCTCCTTTCATTCAGTCAGTAGCTTCAAACATTTCTGGTATATGAAAAACATGTTTTTCAATGGCAAAAATCAATGAATATTGTAAATGCACAAACAGTAATATCTCCACATTGCACGGTGCAATTCTGAAATTTTTAGCTTTTTCCTGCTAATCCTAGCATGATAAAGAAGATTCAAAGAGAGTGAGATGCCAGCTCCTTTCATTCAGTCAGTAGCTTCAAACATTTCTGGTATATGAAAAACATGTTTTTCAATGGCAAAAATCAATGAATATTGTAAATGCACAAACAGTAATATCTCCACATTGCACGGTGCAATTCTGAAATTTTTAGCTTTTTCCTGCTAATCCTAGCATGATAAAGAAGATTCAAAGAGAGTGAGATGCCAGCTCCTTTCATTCAGTCAGTAGCTTCAAACATTTCTGGTATATGAAAAACATGTTTTTCAATGGCAAAAATCAATGAATATTGTAAATGCACAAACAGTAATATCTCCACATTGCAAGGTGCAATTCTGAAATTTTTAGCTTTTTCCTGTTAATCCTAGCATGATAAAGAAGATTCAAAGAGAGTGAGATGCCAGCTCCTTTCATTCAGTCAGTAGCTTCAAACATTTCTGGACGTTTTTCAATGGCAAAAATCAATGAATATTGTAAATGCACAAACAGTAATATCTCCACATTGCAAGGTGCAATTCTGAAATTTTTAGCTTTTTCCTGTTAATCCTAGCATGATAAAGAAGATTCAAAGAGAGTGAGATGCCAGCTCCTTTCATTCAGTCAGTAGCTTCAAACATTTCTGGACGTTTTTCAATGGCAAAAATCAATGAATATTGTAAATGCACAAACAGTAATATCTCCACATTGCAAGGTGCAATTCTGAAATTTTTAGCTTTTTCCTGTTAATCCTAGCATGATAAAGAAGATTCAAAGAGAGTGAGATGCCAGCTCCTTTCATTCAGTCAGTAGCTTCAAACATTTCTGGTATATGAAAAACATGTTTTTCAATGGCAAAAATCAATGAATATTGTAAATGCACAAACAGTAATATCTCCACATTGCAAGGTGCAATTCTGAAATTTTTAGCTTTTTCCTGTTAATCCTAGCATGATAAAGAAGATTCAAAGAGAGTGAGATGCCAGCTCCTTTCATTCAGTCAGTAGCTTCAAACATTTCTGGACGTTTTTCAATGGCAAAAATCAATGAATATTGTAAATGCACAAACAGTAATATCTCCACATTGCACGGTGCAATTCTGAAATTTTTAGCTTTTTCCTGTTAATCCTAGCATGATAAAGAAGATTCAAAGAGAGTGAGATGCCAGCTCCTTTCATTCAGTCAGTAGCTTCAAACATTTCTGGACGTTTTTCAATGGCAAAAATCAATGAATATTGTAAATGCACAAACAGTAATATCTCCACATTGCACGGTGCAATTCTGAAATTTTTTGCTTTTTCCTGCTAATCCTAGCATGATAAAGAAGATTCAAAGAGAGTGAGATGCCAGCTCCTTTCATTCAGTCAGTAGCTTCAAACATTTCTGGTATATGAAAAACATGTTTTTCAATGGCAAAAATCAATGAATATTGTAAATGCACAAACAGTAATATCTCCACATTGCACGGTGCAATTCTGAAATTTTTTGCTTTTTCCTGTTAATCCTAGCATGATAAAGAAGATTCAAAGAGAGTGAGATGCCAGCTCCTTTCATTCAGTCAGTAGCTTCAAACATTTCTGGTATATGAAAAACATGTTTTTCAATGGCAAAAATCAATGAATATTGTAAATGCACAAACAGTAATATCTCCACATTGCAAGGTGCAATTCTGAAATTTTTTGCTTTTTCCTGCTAATCCTAGCATGATAAAGAAGATTCAAAGAGAGTGAGATGCCAGCTCCTTTCATTCAGTCAGTAGCTTCAAACATTTCTGGACGTTTTTCAATGGCAAAAATCAATGAATATTGTAAATGCACAAACAGTAATATCTCCACATTGCACGGTGCAATTCTGAAATTTTTAGCTTTTTCCTGCTAATCCTAGCATGATAAAGAAGATTCAAAGAGAGTGAGATGCCAGCTCCTTTCATTCAGTCAGTAGCTTCAAACATTTCTGGTATATGAAAAACATGTTTTTCAATGGCAAAAATCAATGAATATTGTAAATGCACAAACAGTAATATCTCCACATTGCACGGTGCAATTCTGAAATTTTTAGCTTTTTCCTGCTAATCCTAGCATGATAAAGAAGATTCAAAGAGAGTGAGATGCCAGCTCCTTTCATTCAGTCAGTAGCTTCAAACATTTCTGGTATATGAAAAACATGTTTTTCAATGGCAAAAATCAATGAATATTGTAAATGCACAAACAGTAATATCTCCACATTGCAAGGTGCAATTCTGAAATTTTTAGCTTTTTCCTGTTAATCCTAGCATGATAAAGAAGATTCAAAGAGAGTGAGATGCCAGCTCCTTTCATTCAGTCAGTAGCTTCAAACATTTCTGGTATATGAAAAACATGTTTTTCAATGGCAAAAATCAATGAATATTGTAAATGCACAAACAGTAATATCTCCACATTGCACGGTGCAATTCTGAAATTTTTAGCTTTTTCCTGCTAATCCTAGCATGATAAAGAAGATTCAAAGAGAGTGAGATGCCAGCTCCTTTCATTCAGTCAGTAGCTTCAAACATTTCTGGACGTTTTTCAATGGCAAAAATCAATGAATATTGTAAATGCACAAACAGTAATATCTCCACATTGCAAGGTGCAATTCTGAAATTTTTTGCTTTTTCCTGCTAATCCTAGCATGATAAAGAAGATTCAAAGAGAGTGAGATGCCAGCTCCTTTCATTCAGTCAGTAGCTTCAAACATTTCTGGACGTTTTTCAATGGCAAAAATCAATGAATATTGTAAATGCACAAACAGTAATATCTCCACATTGCACGGTGCAATTCTGAAATTTTTAGCTTTTTCCTGTTAATCCTAGCATGATAAAGAAGATTCAAAGAGAGTGAGATGCCAGCTCCTTTCATTCAGTCAGTAGCTTCAAACATTTCTGGTATATGAAAAACATGTTTTTCAATGGCAAAAATCAATGAATATTGTAAATGCACAAACAGTAATATCTCCACATTGCACGGTGCAATTCTGAAATTTTTAGCTTTTTCCTGCTAATCCTAGCATGATAAAGAAGATTCAAAGAGAGTGAGATGCCAGCTCCTTTCATTCAGTCAGTAGCTTCAAACATTTCTGGTATATGAAAAACATGTTTTTCAATGGCAAAAATCAATGAATATTGTAAATGCACAAACAGTAATATCTCCACATTGCACGGTGCAATTCTGAAATTTTTAGCTTTTTCCTGTTAATCCTAGCATGATAAAGAAGATTCAAAGAGAGTGAGATGCCAGCTCCTTTCATTCAGTCAGTAGCTTCAAACATTTCTGGACGTTTTTCAATGGCAAAAATCAATGAATATTGTAAATGCACAAACAGTAATATCTCCACATTGCAAGGTGCAATTCTGAAATTTTTTGCTTTTTCCTGCTAATCCTAGCATGATAAAGAAGATTCAAAGAGAGTGAGATGCCAGCTCCTTTCATTCAGTCAGTAGCTTCAAACATTTCTGGTATATGAAAAACATGTTTTTCAATGGCAAAAATCAATGAATATTGTAAATGCACAAACAGTAATATCTCCACATTGCACGGTGCAATTCTGAAATTTTTAGCTTTTTCCTGTTAATCCTAGCATGATAAAGAAGATTCAAAGAGAGTGAGATGCCAGCTCCTTTCATTCAGTCAGTAGCTTCAAACATTTCTGGACGTTTTTCAATAGCAAAAATCAATGAATATTGTAAATGCACAAACAGTAATATCTCCACATTGCAAGGTGCAATTCTGAAATTTTTTGCTTTTTCCTGCTAATCCTAGCATGATAAAGAAGATTCAAAGAGAGTGAGATGCCAGCTCCTTTCATTCAGTCAGTAGCTTCAAACATTTCTGGTATATGAAAAACATGTTTTTCAATGGCAAAAATCAATGAATATTGTAAATGCACAAACAGTAATATCTCCACATTGCACGGTGCAATTCTGAAATTTTTAGCTTTTTCCTGTTAATCCTAGCATGATAAAGAAGATTCAAAGAGAGTGAGATGCCAGCTCCTTTCATTCAGTCAGTAGCTTCAAACATTTCTGGTATATGAAAAACATGTTTTTCAATGGCAAAAATCAATGAATATTGTAAATGCACAAACAGTAATATCTCCACATTGCACGGTGCAATTCTGAAATTTTTTGCTTTTTCCTGCTAATCCTAGCATGATAAAGAAGATTCAAAGAGAGTGAGATGCCAGCTCCTTTCATTCAGTCAGTAGCTTCAAACATTTCTGGTATATGAAAAACATGTTTTTCAATGGCAAAAATCAATGAATATTGTAAATGCACAAACAGTAATATCTCCACATTGCAAGGTGCAATTCTGAAATTTTTAGCTTTTTCCTGTTAATCCTAGCATGATAAAGAAGATTCAAAGAGAGTGAGATGCCAGCTCCTTTCATTCAGTCAGTAGCTTCAAACATTTCTGGACGTTTTTCAATGGCAAAAATCAATGAATATTGTAAATGCACAAACAGTAATATCTCCACATTGCAAGGTGCAATTCTGAAATTTTTAGCTTTTTCCTGTTAATCCTAGCATGATAAAGAAGATTCAAAGAGAGTGAGATGCCAGCTCCTTTCATTCAGTCAGTAGCTTCAAACATTTCTGGACGTTTTTCAATGGCAAAAATCAATGAATATTGTAAATGCACAAACAGTAATATCTCCACATTGCAAGGTGCAATTCTGAAATTTTTAGCTTTTTCCTGTTAATCCTAGCATGATAAAGAAGATTCAAAGAGAGTGAGATGCCAGCTCCTTTCATTCAGTCAGTAGCTTCAAACATTTCTGGTATATGAAAAACATGTTTTTCAATGGCAAAAATCAATGAATATTGTAAATGCACAAACAGTAATATCTCCACATTGCAAGGTGCAATTCTGAAATTTTTAGCTTTTTCCTGTTAATCCTAGCATGATAAAGAAGATTCAAAGAGAGTGAGATGCCAGCTCCTTTCATTCAGTCAGTAGCTTCAAACATTTCTGGACGTTTTTCAATGGCAAAAATCAATGAATATTGTAAATGCACAAACAGTAATATCTCCACATTGCACGGTGCAATTCTGAAATTTTTAGCTTTTTCCTGTTAATCCTAGCATGATAAAGAAGATTCAAAGAGAGTGAGATGCCAGCTCCTTTCATTCAGTCAGTAGCTTCAAACATTTCTGGACGTTTTTCAATGGCAAAAATCAATGAATATTGTAAATGCACAAACAGTAATATCTCCACATTGCACGGTGCAATTCTGAAATTTTTTGCTTTTTCCTGCTAATCCTAGCATGATAAAGAAGATTCAAAGAGAGTGAGATGCCAGCTCCTTTCATTCAGTCAGTAGCTTCAAACATTTCTGGTATATGAAAAACATGTTTTTCAATGGCAAAAATCAATGAATATTGTAAATGCACAAACAGTAATATCTCCACATTGCAAGGTGCAATTCTGAAATTTTTTGCTTTTTCCTGCTAATCCTAGCATGATAAAGAAGATTCAAAGAGAGTGAGATGCCAGCTCCTTTCATTCAGTCAGTAGCTTCAAACATTTCTGGTATATGAAAAACATGTTTTTCAATGGCAAAAATCAATGAATATTGTAAATGCACAAACAGTAATATCTCCACATTGCACGGTGCAATTCTGAAATTTTTTGCTTTTTCCTGTTAATCCTAGCATGATAAAGAAGATTCAAAGAGAGTGAGATGCCAGCTCCTTTCATTCAGTCAGTAGCTTCAAACATTTCTGGTATATGAAAAACATGTTTTTCAATGGCAAAAATCAATGAATATTGTAAATGCACAAACAGTAATATCTCCACATTGCAAGGTGCAATTCTGAAATTTTTTGCTTTTTCCTGCTAATCCTAGCATGATAAAGAAGATTCAAAGAGAGTGAGATGCCAGCTCCTTTCATTCAGTCAGTAGCTTCAAACATTTCTGGACGTTTTTCAATGGCAAAAATCAATGAATATTGTAAATGCACAAACAGTAATATCTCCACATTGCAAGGTGCAATTCTGAAATTTTTAGCTTTTTCCTGTTAATCCTAGCATGATAAAGAAGATTCAAAGAGAGTGAGATGCCAGCTCCTTTCATTCAGTCAGTAGCTTCAAACATTTCTGGTATATGAAAAACATGTTTTTCAATGGCAAAAATCAATGAATATTGTAAATGCACAAACAGTAATATCTCCACATTGCACGGTGCAATTCTGAAATTTTTAGCTTTTTCCTGTTAATCCTAGCATGATAAAGAAGATTCAAAGAGAGTGAGATGCCAGCTCCTTTCATTCAGTCAGTAGCTTCAAACATTTCTGGACGTTTTTCAATGGCAAAAATCAATGAATATTGTAAATGCACAAACAGTAATATCTCCACATTGCAAGGTGCAATTCTGAAATTTTTAGCTTTTTCCTGTTAATCCTAGCATGATAAAGAAGATTCAAAGAGAGTGAGATGCCAGCTCCTTTCATTCAGTCAGTAGCTTCAAACATTTCTGGTATATGAAAAACATGTTTTTCAATGGCAAAAATCAATGAATATTGTAAATGCACAAACAGTAATATCTCCACATTGCACGGTGCAATTCTGAAATTTTTTGCTTTTTCCTGCTAATCCTAGCATGATAAAGAAGATTCAAAGAGAGTGAGATGCCAGCTCCTTTCATTCAGTCAGTAGCTTCAAACATTTCTGGTATATGAAAAACATGTTTTTCAATGGCAAAAATCAATGAATATTGTAAATGCACAAACAGTAATATCTCCACATTGCAAGGTGCAATTCTGAAATTTTTAGCTTTTTCCTGTTAATCCTAGCATGATAAAGAAGATTCAAAGAGAGTGAGATGCCAGCTCCTTTCATTCAGTCAGTAGCTTCAAACATTTCTGGACGTTTTTCAATGGCAAAAATCAATGAATATTGTAAATGCACAAACAGTAATATCTCCACATTGCACGGTGCAATTCTGAAATTTTTAGCTTTTTCCTGCTAATCCTAGCATGATAAAGAAGATTCAAAGAGAGTGAGATGCCAGCTCCTTTCATTCAGTCAGTAGCTTCAAACATTTCTGGTATATGAAAAACATGTTTTTCAATGGCAAAAATCAATGAATATTGTAAATGCACAAACAGTAATATCTCCACATTGCACGGTGCAATTCTGAAATTTTTAGCTTTTTCCTGTTAATCCTAGCATGATAAAGAAGATTCAAAGAGAGTGAGATGCCAGCTCCTTTCATTCAGTCAGTAGCTTCAAACATTTCTGGTATATGAAAAACATGTTTTTCAATGGCAAAAATCAATGAATATTGTAAATGCACAAACAGTAATATCTCCACATTGCACGGTGCAATTCTGAAATTTTTAGCTTTTTCCTGCTAATCCTAGCATGATAAAGAAGATTCAAAGAGAGTGAGATGCCAGCTCCTTTCATTCAGTCAGTAGCTTCAAACATTTCTGGTATATGAAAAACATGTTTTTCAATGGCAAAAATCAATGAATATTGTAAATGCACAAACAGTAATATCTCCACATTGCAAGGTGCAATTCTGAAATTTTTAGCTTTTTCCTGTTAATCCTAGCATGATAAAGAAGATTCAAAGAGAGTGAGATGCCAGCTCCTTTCATTCAGTCAGTAGCTTCAAACATTTCTGGTATATGAAAAACATGTTTTTCAATGGCAAAAATCAATGAATATTGTAAATGCACAAACAGTAATATCTCCACATTGCACGGTGCAATTCTGAAATTTTTAGCTTTTTCCTGCTAATCCTAGCATGATAAAGAAGATTCAAAGAGAGTGAGATGCCAGCTCCTTTCATTCAGTCAGTAGCTTCAAACATTTCTGGACATTTTTCAATGGCAAAAATCAATGAATATTGTAAATGCACAAACAGTAATATCTCCACATTGCAAGGTGCAATTCTGAAATTTTTTGCTTTTTCCTGCTAATCCTAGCATGATAAAGAAGATTCAAAGAGAGTGAGATGCCAGCTCCTTTCATTCAGTCAGTAGCTTCAAACATTTCTGGACGTTTTTCAATGGCAAAAATCAATGAATATTGTAAATGCACAAACAGTAATATCTCCACATTGCACGGTGCAATTCTGAAATTTTTAGCTTTTTCCTGTTAATCCTAGCATGATAAAGAAGATTCAAAGAGAGTGAGATGCCAGCTCCTTTCATTCAGTCAGTAGCTTCAAACATTTCTGGTATATGAAAAACATGTTTTTCAATGGCAAAAATCAATGAATATTGTAAATGCACAAACAGTAATATCTCCACATTGCACGGTGCAATTCTGAAATTTTTAGCTTTTTCCTGCTAATCCTAGCATGATAAAGAAGATTCAAAGAGAGTGAGATGCCAGCTCCTTTCATTCAGTCAGTAGCTTCAAACATTTCTGGTATATGAAAAACATGTTTTTCAATGGCAAAAATCAATGAATATTGTAAATGCACAAACAGTAATATCTCCACATTGCACGGTGCAATTCTGAAATTTTTAGCTTTTTCCTGTTAATCCTAGCATGATAAAGAAGATTCAAAGAGAGTGAGATGCCAGCTCCTTTCATTCAGTCAGTAGCTTCAAACATTTCTGGACGTTTTTCAATGGCAAAAATCAATGAATATTGTAAATGCACAAACAGTAATATCTCCACATTGCAAGGTGCAATTCTGAAATTTTTTGCTTTTTCCTGCTAATCCTAGCATGATAAAGAAGATTCAAAGAGAGTGAGATGCCAGCTCCTTTTATTCAGTCAGTAGCTTCAAACATTTCTGGTATATGAAAAACATGTTTTTCAATGGCAAAAATCAATGAATATTGTAAATGCACAAACAGTAATATCTCCACATTGCACGGTGCAATTCTGAAATTTTTAGCTTTTTCCTGTTAATCCTAGCATGATAAAGAAGATTCAAAGAGAGTGAGATGCCAGCTCCTTTCATTCAGTCAGTAGCTTCAAACATTTCTGGACGTTTTTCAATGGCAAAAATCAATGAATATTGTAAATGCACAAACAGTAATATCTCCACATTGCAAGGTGCAATTCTGAAATTTTTTGCTTTTTCCTGCTAATCCTAGCATGATAAAGAAGATTCAAAGAGAGTGAGATGCCAGCTCCTTTCATTCAGTCAGTAGCTTCAAACATTTCTGGTATATGAAAAACATGTTTTTCAATGGCAAAAATCAATGAATATTGTAAATGCACAAACAGTAATATCTCCACATTGCACGGTGCAATTCTGAAATTTTTATCTTTTTCCTGCTAATCCTAGCATGATAAAGAAGATTCAAAGAGAGTGAGATGCCAGCTCCTTTCATTCAGTCAGTAGCTTCAAACATTTCTGGTATATGAAAAACATGTTTTTCAATGGCAAAAATCAATGAATATTGTAAATGCACAAACAGTAATATCTCCACATTGCAAGGTGCAATTCTGAAATTTTTAGCTTTTTCCCGTTAATCCTAGCATGATAAAGAAGATTCAAAGAGAGTGAGATGCCAGCTCCTTTCATTCAGTCAGTAGCTTCAAACATTTCTGGACGTTTTTCAATGGCAAAAATCAATGAATATTGTAAATGCACAAACAGTAATATCTCCACATTGCAAGGTGCAATTCTGAAATTTTTAGCTTTTTCCTGTTAATCCTAGCATGATAAAGAAGATTCAAAGAGAGTGAGATGCCAGCTCCTTTCATTCAGTCAGTAGCTTCAAACATTTCTGGACGTTTTTCAATGGCAAAAATCAATGAATATTGTAAATGCACAAACAGTAATATCTCCACATTGCAAGGTGCAATTCTGAAATTTTTAGCTTTTTCCTGTTAATCCTAGCATGATAAAGAAGATTCAAAGAGAGTGAGATGCCAGCTCCTTTCATTCAGTCAGTAGCTTCAAACATTTCTGGTATATGAAAAACATGTTTTTCAATGGCAAAAATCAATGAATATTGTAAATGCACAAACAGTAATATCTCCACATTGCAAGGTGCAATTCTAAAATTTTTAGCTTTTTCCTGTTAATCCTAGCATGATAAAGAAGATTCAAAGAGAGTGAGATGCCAGCTCCTTTCATTCAGTCAGTAGCTTCAAACATTTCTGGACGTTTTTCAATGGCAAAAATCAATGAATATTGTAAATGCACAAACAGTAATATCTCCACATTGCACGGTGCAATTCTGAAATTTTTAGCTTTTTCCTGTTAATCCTAGCATGATAAAGAAGATTCAAAGAGAGTGAGATGCCAGCTCCTTTCATTCAGTCAGTAGCTTCAAACATTTCTGGACGTTTTTCAATGGCAAAAATCAATGAATATTGTAAATGCACAAACAGTAATATCTCCACATTGCACGGTGCAATTCTGAAATTTTTTGCTTTTTCCTGCTAATCCTAGCATGATAAAGAAGATTCAAAGAGAGTGAGATGCCAGCTCCTTTCATTCAGTCAGTAGCTTCAAACATTTCTGGTATATGAAAAACATGTTTTTCAATGGCAAAAATCAATGAATATTGTAAATGCACAAACAGTAATATCTCCACATTGCAAGGTGCAATTCTGAAATTTTTTGCTTTTTCCTGCTAATCCTAGCATGATAAAGAAGATTCAAAGAGAGTGAGATGCCAGCTCCTTTCATTCAGTCAGTAGCTTCAAACATTTCTGGTATATGAAAAACATGTTTTTCAATGGCAAAAATCAATGAATATTGTAAATGCACAAACAGTAATATCTCCACATTGCACGGTGCAATTCTGAAATTTTTTGCTTTTTCCTGTTAATCCTAGCATGATAAAGAAGATTCAAAGAGAGTGAGATGCCAGCTCCTTTCATTCAGTCAGTAGCTTCAAACATTTCTGGTATATGAAAAACATGTTTTTCAATGGCAAAAATCAATGAATATTGTAAATGCACAAACAGTAATATCTCCACATTGCAAGGTGCAATTCTGAAATTTTTTGCTTTTTCCTGCTAATCCTAGCATGATAAAGAAGATTCAAAGAGAGTGAGATGCCAGCTCCTTTCATTCAGTCAGTAGCTTCAAACATTTCTGGACGTTTTTCAATGGCAAAAATCAATGAATATTGTAAATGCACAAACAGTAATTTCTCCATATTGCAAGGTGCAATTCTGAAATTTTTAGCTTTTTCCTGTTAATCCTAGCATGATAAAGAAGATTCAAAGAGAGTGAGATGCCAGCTCCTTTCATTCAGTCAGTAGCTTCAAACATTTCTGGTATATGAAAAACATGTTTTTCAATGGCAAAAATCAATGAATATTGTAAATGCACAAACAGTAATATCTCCACATTGCACGGTGCAATTCTGAAATTTTTAGCTTTTTCCTGTTAATCCTTGCATGATAAAGAAGATTCAAAGAGAGTGAGATGCCAGCTCCTTTCATTCAGTCAGTAGCTTCAAACATTTCTGGACGTTTTTCAATGGCAAAAATCAATGAATATTGTAAATGCACAAACAATAATATCTCCACATTGCAAGGTGCAATTCTGAAATTTTTAGCTTTTTCCTGTTAATCCTAGCATGATAAAGAAGATTCAAAGAGAGTGAGATGCCAGCTCCTTTCATTCAGTCAGTAGCTTCAAACATTTCTGGTATATGAAAAACATGTTTTTCAATGGCAAAAATCAATGAATATTGTAAATGCACAAACAGTAATATCTCCACATTGCACGGTGCAATTCTGAAATTTTTTGCTTTTTCCTGCTAATCCTAGCATGATAAAGAAGATTCAAAGAGAGTGAGATGCCAGCTCCTTTCATTCAGTCAGTAGCTTCAAACATTTCTGGTATATGAAAAACATGTTTTTCAATGGCAAAAATCAATGAATATTGTAAATGCACAAACAGTAATATCTCCACATTGCAAGGTGCAATTCTGAAATTTTTAGCTTTTTCCTGTTAATCCTAGCATGATAAAGAAGATTCAAAGAGAGTGAGATGCCAGCTCCTTTCATTCAGTCAGTAGCTTCAAACATTTCTGGACGTTTTTCAATGGCAAAAATCAATGAATATTGTAAATGCGCAAACAGTAATATCTCCACATTGCACGGTGCAATTCTGAAATTTTTAGCTTTTTCCTGCTAATCCTAGCATGATAAAGAAGATTCAAAGAGAGTGAGATGCCAGCTCCTTTAATTCAGTCAGTAGCTTCAAACATTTCTGGTATATGAAAAACATGTTTTTCAATGGCAAAAATCAATGAATATTGTAAATGCACAAACAGTAATATCTCCACATTGCACGGTGCAATTCTGAAATTTTTAGCTTTTTCCTGTTAATCCTAGCATGATAAAGAAGATTCAAAGAGAGTGAGATGCCAGCTCCTTTCATTCAGTCAGTAGCTTCAAACATTTCTGGTATATGAAAAACATGTTTTTCAATGGCAAAAATCAATGAATATTGTAAATGCACAAACAGTAATATCTCCACATTGCACGGTGCAATTCTGAAATTTTTAGCTTTTTCCTGCTAATCCTAGCATGATAAAGAAGATTCAAAGAGAGTGAGATGCCAGCTCCTTTCATTCAGTCAGTAGCTTCAAACATTTCTGGTATATGAAAAACATGTTTTTCAATGGCAAAAATCAATGAATATTGTAAATGCACAAACAGTAATATCTCCACATTGCAAGGTGCAATTCTGAAATTTTTAGCTTTTTCCTGTTAATCCTAGCATGATAAAGAAGATTCAAAGAGAGTGAGATGCCAGCTCCTTTCATTCAGTCAGTAGCTTCAAACATTTCTGGTATATGAAAAACATGTTTTTCAATGGCAAAAATCAATGAATATTGTAAATGCACAAACAGTAATATCTCCACATTGCACGGTGCAATTCTGAAATTTTTAGCTTTTTCCTGCTAATCCTAGCATGATAAAGAAGATTCAAAGAGAGTGAGATGCCAGCTCCTTTCATTCAGTCAGTAGCTTCAAACATTTCTGGACGTTTTTCAATGGCAAAAATCAATGAATATTGTAAATGCACAAACAGTAATATCTCCACATTGCAAGGTGCAATTCTGAAATTTTTTGCTTTTTCCTGCTAATCCTAGCATGATAAAGAAGATTCAAAGAGAGTGAGATGCCAGCTCCTTTCATTCAGTCAGTAGCTTCAAACATTTCTGGACGTTTTTCAATGGCAAAAATCAATGAATATTGTAAATGCACAAACAGTAATATCTCCACATTGCACGGTGCAATTCTGAAATTTTTAGCTTTTTCCTGTTAATCCTAGCATGATAAAGAAGATTCAAAGAGAGTGAGATGCCAGCTCCTTTCATTCAGTCAGTAGCTTCAAACATTTCTGGTATATGAAAAACATGTTTTTCAATGGCAAAAATCAATGAATATTGTAAATGCACAAACAGTAATATCTCCACATTGCACGGTGCAATTCTGAAATTTTTAGCTTTTTCCTGCTAATCCTAGCATGATAAAGAAGATTCAAAGAGAGTGAGATGCCAGCTCCTTTCATTCAGTCAGTAGCTTCAAACATTTCTGGTAGATGAAAAACATGTTTTTCAATGGCAAAAATCAATGAATATTGTAAATGCACAAACAGTAATATCTCCACATTGCACGGTGCAATTCTGAAATTTTTAGCTTTTTCCTGTTAATCCTAGCATGATAAAGAAGATTCAAAGAGAGTGAGATGCCAGCTCCTTTCATTCAGTCAGTAGCTTCAAACATTTCTGGACGTTTTTCAATGGCAAAAATCAATGAATATTGTAAATGCACAAACAGTAATATCTCCACATTGCAAGGTGCAATTCTGAAATTTTTTGCTTTTTCCTGCTAATCCTAGCATGATAAAGAAGATTCAAAGAGAGTGAGATGCCAGCTCCTTTCATTCAGTCAGTAGCTTCAAACATTTCTGGTATATGAAAAACATGTTTTTCAATGGCAAAAATCAATGAATATTGTAAATGCACAAACAGTAATATCTCCACATTGCACGGTGCAATTCTGAAATTTTTAGCTTTTTCCTGTTAATCCTAGCATGATAAAGAAGATTCAAAGAGAGTGAGATGCCAGCTCCTTTCATTCAGTCAGTAGCTTCAAACATTTCTGGACGTTTTTCAATGGCAAAAATCAATGAATATTGTAAATGCACAAACAGTAATATCTCCACATTGCAAGGTGCAATTCTGAAATTTTTTGCTTTTTCCTGCTAATCCTAGCATGATAAAGAAGATTCAAAGAGAGTGAGATGCCAGCTCCTTTCATTCAGTCAGTAGCTTCAAACATTTCTGGTATATGAAAAACATGTTTTTCAATGGCAAAAATCAATGAATATTGTAAATGCACAAACAGTAATATCTCCACATTGCACGGTGCAATTCTGAAATTTTTTGCTTTTTCCTGCTAATCCTAGCATGATAAAGAAGATTCAAAGAGAGTGAGATGCCAGCTCCTTTCATTCAGTCAGTAGCTTCAAACATTTCTGGTATATGAAAAACATGTTTTTCAATGGCAAAAATCAATGAATATTGTAAATGCACAAACAGTAATATCTCCACATTGCAAGGTGCAATTCTGAAATTTTTAGCTTTTTCCTGTTAATCCTAGCATGATAAAGAAGATTCAAAGAGAGTGAGATGCCAGCTCCTTTCATTCAGTCAGTAGCTTCAAACATTTCTGGACGTTTTTCAATGGCAAAAATCAATGAATATTGTAAATGCACAAACAGTAATATCTCCACATTGCAAGGTGCAATTCTGAAATTTTTTGCTTTTTCCTGTTAATCCTAGCATGATAAAGAAGATTCAAAGAGAGTGAGATGCCAGCTCCTTTCATTCAGTCAGTAGCTTCAAACATTTCTGGACGTTTTTCAATGGCAAAAATCAATGAATATTGTAAATGCACAAACAGTAATATCTCCACATTGCAAGGTGCAATTCTGAAATTTTTAGCTTTTTCCTGTTAATCCTAGCATGATAAAGAAGATTCAAAGAGAGTGAGATGCCAGCTCCTTTCATTCAGTCAGTAGCTTCAAACATTTCTGGTATATGAAAAACATGTTTTTCAATTTACAAAAATCAATGAATATTGTAAATGCACAAACAGTAATATCTCCACATTGCAAGGTGCAATTCTGAAATTTTTAGCTTTTTCCTGTTAATCCTAGCATGATAAAGAAGATTCAAAGAGAGTGAGATGCCAGCTCCTTTCATTCAGTCAGTAGCTTCAAACATTTCTGGACGTTTTTCAATGGCAAAAATCAATGAATATTGTAAATGCACAAACAGTAATATCTCCACATTGCACGGTGCAATTCTGAAATTTTTAGCTTTTTCCTGTTAATCCTAGCATGATAAAGAAGATTCAAAGAGAGTGAGATGCCAGCTCCTTTCATTCAGTCAGTAGCTTCAAACATTTCTGGACGTTTTTCAATGGCAAAAATCAATGAATATTGTAAATGCACAAACAGTAATATCTCCACATTGCACGGTGCAATTCTGAAATTTTTTGCTTTTTCCTGCTAATCCTAGCATGATAAAGAAGATTCAAAGAGAGTGAGATGCCAGCTCCTTTCATTCAGTCAGTAGCTTCAAACATTTCTGGTATATGAAAAACATGTTTTTCAATGGCAAAAATCAATGAATATTGTAAATGCACAAACAGTAATATCTCCACATTGCAAGGTGCAATTCTGAAATTTTTTGCTTTTTCCTGCTAATCCTAGCATGATAAAGAAGATTCAAAGAGAGTGAGATGCCAGCTCCTTTCATTCAGTCAGTAGCTTCAAACATTTCTGGTATATGAAAAACATGTTTTTCAATGGCAAAAATCAATGAATATTGTAAATGCACAAACAGTAATATCTCCACATTGCACGGTGCAATTCTAAAATTTTTAGCTTTTTCCTGCTAATCCTAGCATGATAAAGAAGATTCAAAGAGAGTGAGATGCCAGCTCCTTTCATTCAGTCAGTAGCTTCAAACATTTCTGGACGTTTTTCAATGGCAAAAATCAATGAATATTGTAAATGCACAAACAGTAATATCTCCACATTGCAAGGTGCAATTCTGAAATTTTTTGCTTTTTCCTGCTAATCCTAGCATGATAAAGAAGATTCAAAGAGAGTGAGATGCCAGCTCCTTTCATTCAGTCAGTAGCTTCAAACATTTCTGGACGTTTTTCAATGGCAAAAATCAATGAATATTGTAAATGCACAAACAGTAATATCTCCACATTGCACGGTGCAATTCTGAAATTTTTAGCTTTTTCCTGTTAATCCTAGCATGATAAAGAAGATTCAAAGAGAGTGAGATGCCAGCTCCTTTCATTCAGTCAGTAGCTTCAAACATTTCTGGTATATGAAAAACATGTTTTTCAATGGCAAAAATCAATGAATATTGTAAATGCACAAACAGTAATATCTCCACATTGCACGGTGCAATTCTGAAATTTTTAGCTTTTTCCTGCTAATCCTAGCATGATAAAGAAGATTCAAAGAGAGTGAGATGCCAGCTCCTTTCATTCAGTCAGTAGCTTCAAACATTTCTGGTATATGAAAAACATGTTTTTCAATGGCAAAAATCAATGAATATTGTAAATGCACAAACAGTAATATCTCCACATTGCACGGTGCAATTCTGAAATTTTTAGCTTTTTCCTGCTAATCCTAGCATGATAAAGAAGATTCAAAGAGAGTGAGATGCCAGCTCCTTTCATTCAGTCAGTAGCTTCAAACATTTCTGGTATATGAAAAACATGTTTTTCAATGGCAAAAATCAATGAATATTGTAAATGCACAAACAGTAATATCTCCACATTGCAAGGTGCAATTCTGAAATTTTTAGCTTTTTCCTGTTAATCCTAGCATGATAAAGAAGATTCAAAGAGAGTGAGATGCCAGCTCCTTTCATTCAGTCAGTAGCTTCAAACATTTCTGGACGTTTTTCAATGGCAAAAATCAATGAATATTGTAAATGCACAAACAGTAATATCTCCACATTGCAAGGTGCAATTCTGAAATTTTTAGCTTTTTCCTGTTAATCCTAGCATGATAAAGAAGATTCAAAGAGAGTGAGATGCCAGCTCCTTTCATTCAGTCAGTAGCTTCAAACATTTCTGGACGTTTTTCAATGGCAAAAATCAATGAATATTGTAAATGCACAAACAGTAATATCTCCACATTGCAAGGTGCAATTCTGAAATTTTTAGCTTTTTCCTGTTAATCCTAGCATGATAAAGAAGATTCAAAGAGAGTGAGATGCCAGCTCCTTTCATTCAGTCAGTAGCTTCAAACATTTCTGGACGTTTTTCAATGGCAAAAATCAATGAATATTGTAAATGCACAAACAGTAATATCTCCACATTGCAAGGTGCAATTCTGAAATTTTTAGCTTTTTCCTGTTAATCCTAGCATGATAAAGAAGATTCAAAGAGAGTGAGATGCCAGCTCCTTTCATTCAGTCAGTAGCTTCAAACATTTCTGGTATATGAAAAACATGTTTTTCAATGGCAAAAATCAATGAATATTGTAAATGCACAAACAGTAATATCTCCACATTGCAAGGTGCAATTCTGAAATTTTTAGCTTTTTCCTGTTAATCCTAGCATGATAAAGAAGATTCAAAGAGAGTGAGATGCCAGCTCCTTTCATTCAGTCAGTAGCTTCAAACATTTCTGGACGTTTTTCAATGGCAAAAATCAATGAATATTGTAAATGCACAAACAGTAATATCTCCACATTGCACGGTGCAATTCTGAAATTTTTAGCTTTTTCCTGTTAATCCTAGCATGATAAAGAAGATTCAAAGAGAGTGAGATGCCAGCTCCTTTCATTCAGTCAGTAGCTTCAAACATTTCTGGACGTTTTTCAATGGCAAAAATCAATGAATATTGTAAATGCACAAACAGTAATATCTCCACATTGCACGGTGCAATTCTGAAATTTTTTGCTTTTTCCTGCTAATCCTAGCATGATAAAGAAGATTCAAAGAGAGTGAGATGCCAGCTCCTTTCATTCAGTCAGTAGCTTCAAACATTTCTGGTATATGAAAAACATGTTTTTCAATGGCAAAAATCAATGAATATTGTAAATGCACAAACAGTAATATCTCCACATTGCAAGGTGCAATTCAGAAATTTTTTGCTTTTTCCTGCTAATCCTAGCATGATAAAGAAGATTCAAAGAGAGTGAGATGCCAGCTACTTTCATTCAGTCAGTAGCTTCAAACATTTCTGGTATATGAAAAACATGTTTTTCAATGGCAAAAATCAATGAATATTGTAAATGCACAAACAGTAATATCTCCACATTGCACGGTGCAATTCTAAAATTTTTAGCTTTTTCCTGCTAATCCTAGCATGATAAAGAAGATTCAAAGAGAGTGAGATGCCAGCTCCTTTCATTCAGTCAGTAGCTTCAAACATTTCTGGACGTTTTTCAATGGCAAAAATCAATGAATATTGTAAATGCACAAACAGTAATATCTCCACATTGCAAGGTGCAATTCTGAAATTTTTTGCTTTTTCCTGCTAATCCTAGCATGATAAAGAAGATTCAAAGAGAGTGAGATGCCAGCTCCTTTCATTCAGTCAGTAGCTTCAAACATTTCTGGACGTTTTTCAATGGCAAAAATCAATGAATATTGTAAATGCACAAACAGTAATATCTCCACATTGCACGGTGCAATTCTGAAATTTTTAGCTTTTTCCTGTTAATCCTAGCATGATAAAGAAGATTCAAAGAGAGTGAGATGCCAGCTCCTTTCATTCAGTCAGTAGCTTCAAACATTTCTGGTATATGAAAAACATGTTTTTCAATGGCAAAAATCAATGAATATTGTAAATGCACAAACAGTAATATCTCCACATTGCACGGTGCAATTCTGAAATTTTTAGCTTTTTCCTGCTAATCCTAGCATGATAAAGAAGATTCAAAGAGAGTGAGATGCCAGCTCCTTTCATTCAGTCAGTAGCTTCAAACATTTCTGGTATATGAAAAACATGTTTTTCAATGGCAAAAATCAATGAATATTGTAAATGCACAAACAGTAATATCTCCACATTGCACGGTGCAATTCTGAAATTTTTAGCTTTTTCCTGCTAATCCTAGCATGATAAAGAAGATTCAAAGAGAGTGAGATGCCAGCTCCTTTCATTCAGTCAGTAGCTTCAAACATTTCTGGTATATGAAAAACATGTTTTTCAATGGCAAAAATCAATGAATATTGTAAATGCACAAACAGTAATATCTCCACATTGCAAGGTGCAATTCTGAAATTTTTAGCTTTTTCCTGTTAATCCTAGCATGATAAAGAAGATTCAAAGAGAGTGAGATGCCAGCTCCTTTCATTCAGTCAGTAGCTTCAAACATTTCTGGACGTTTTTCAATGGCAAAAATCAATGAATATTGTAAATGCACAAACAGTAATATCTCCACATTGCAAGGTGCAATTCTGAAATTTTTAGCTTTTTCCTGTTAATCCTAGCATGATAAAGAAGATTCAAAGAGAGTGAGATGCCAGCTCCTTTCATTCAGTCAGTAGCTTCAAACATTTCTGGACGTTTTTCAATGGCAAAAATCAATGAATATTGTAAATGCACAAACAGTAATATCTCCACATTGCAAGGTGCAATTCTGAAATTTTTAGCTTTTTCCTGTTAATCCTAGCATGATAAAGAAGATTCAAAGAGAGTGAGATGCCAGCTCCTTTCATTCAGTCAGTAGCTTCAAACATTTCTGGTATATGAAAAACATGTTTTTCAATGGCAAAAATCAATGAATATTGTAAATGCACAAACAGTAATATCTCCACATTGCAAGGTGCAATTCTGAAATTTTTAGCTTTTTCCTGTTAATCCTAGCATGATAAAGAAGATTCAAAGAGAGTGAGATGCCAGCTCCTTTCATTCAGTCAGTAGCTTCAAACATTTCTGGACGTTTTTCAATGGCAAAAATCAATGAATATTGTAAATGCACAAACAGTAATATCTCCACATTGCACGGTGCAATTCTGAAATTTTTAGCTTTTTCCTGTTAATCCTAGCATGATAAAGAAGATTCAAAGAGAGTGAGATGCCAGCTCCTTTCATTCAGTCAGTAGCTTCAAACATTTCTGGTATATGAAAAACATGTTTTTCAATGGCAAAAATCAATGAATATTGTAAATGCACAAACAGTAATATCTCCACATTGCAAGGTGCAATTCTGAAATTTTTAGCTTTTTCCTGTTAATCCTAGCATGATAAAGAAGATTCAAAGAGAGTGAGATGCCAGCTCCTTTCATTCAGTCAGTAGCTTCAAACATTTCTGGTATATGAAAAACATGTTTTTCAATGGCAAAAATCAATGAATATTGTAAATGCACAAACAGTAATATCTCCACATTGCAAGGTGCAATTCTGAAATTTTTTGCTTTTTCCTGCTAATCCTAGCATGATAAAGAAGATTCAAAGAGAGTGAGATGCCAGCTCCTTTCATTCAGTCAGTAGCTTCAAACATTTCTGGACGTTTTTCAATGGCAAAAATCAATGAATATTGTAAATGCACAAACAGTAATATCTCCACATTGCAAGGTGCAATTCTGAAATTTTTAGCTTTTTCCTGTTAATCCTAGCATGATAAAGAAGATTCAAAGAGAGTGAGATGCCAGCTCCTTTCATTCAGTCAGTAGCTTCAAACATTTCTGGTATATGAAAAACATGTTTTTCAATGGCAAAAATCAATGAATATTGTAAATGCACAAACAGTAATATCTCCACATTGCACGGTGCAATTCTGAAATTTTTAGCTTTTTCCTGTTAATCCTAGCATGATAAAGAAGATTCAAAGAGAGTGAGATGCCAGCTCCTTTCATTCAGTCAGTAGCTTCAAACATTTCTGGACGTTTTTCAATGGCAAAAATCAATGAATATTGTAAATGCACAAACAGTAATATCTCCACATTGCAAGGTGCAATTCTGAAATTTTTAGCTTTTTCCTGTTAATCCTAGCATGATAAAGAAGATTCAAAGAGAGTGAGATGCCAGCTCCTTTCATTCAGTCAGTAGCTTCAAACATTTCTGGTATATGAAAAACATGTTTTTCAATGGCAAAAATCAATGAATATTGTAAATGCACAAACAGTAATATCTCCACATTGCACGGTGCAATTCTGAAATTTTTTGCTTTTTCCTGTTAATCCTAGCATGATAAAGAAGATTCAAAGAGAGTGAGATGCCAGCTCCTTTCATTCAGTCAGTAGCTTCAAACATTTCTGGTATATGAAAAACATGTTTTTCAATGGCAAAAATCAATGAATATTGTAAATGCACAAACAGTAATATCTCCACATTGCAAGGTGCAATTCTGAAATTTTTAGCTTTTTCCTGTTAATCCTAGCATGATAAAGAAGATTCAAAGAGAGTGAGATGCCAGCTCCTTTCATTCAGTCAGTAGCTTCAAACATTTCTGGACGTTTTTCAATGGCAAAAATCAATGAATATTGTAAATGCACAAACAGTAATATCTCTACATTGCACGGTGCAATTCTGAAATTTTTAGCTTTTTCCTGCTAATCCTAGCATGATAAAGAAGATTCAAAGAGAGTGAGATGCCAGCTCCTTTCATTCAGTCAGTAGCTTCAAACATTTCTGGCATATGAAAAACATGTTTTTCAATGGCAAAAATCAATGAATATTGTAAATGCACAAACAGTAATATCTCCACATTGCACGGTGCAATTCTGAAATTTTTAGCTTTTTCCTGTTAATCCTAGCATGATAAAGAAGATTCAAAGAGAGTGAGATGCCAGCTCCTTTCATTCAGTCAGTAGCTTCAAACATTTCTGGTATATGAAAAACATGTTTTTCAATGGCAAAAATCAATGAATATTGTAAATGCACAAACAGTAATATCTCCACATTGCACGGTGCAATTCTGAAATTTTTAGCTTTTTCCTGCTAATCCTAGCATGATAAAGAAGATTCAAAGAGAGTGAGATGCCAGCTCCTTTCATTCAGTCAGTAGCTTCAAACATTTCTGGTATATGAAAAACATGTTTTTCAATGGCAAAAATCAATGAATATTGTAAATGCACAAACAGTAATATCTCCACATTGCAAGGTGCAATTCTGAAATTTTTAGCTTTTTCCTGTTAATCCTAGCATGATAAAGAAGATTCAAAGAGAGTGAGATGCCAGCTCCTTTCATTCAGTCAGTAGCTTCAAACATTTCTGGTATATGAAAAACATGTTTTTCAATGGCAAAAATCAATGAATATTGTAAATGCACAAACAGTAATATCTCCACATTGCACGGTGCAATTCTGAAATTTTTAGCTTTTTCCTGCTAATCCTAGCATGATAAAGAAGATTCAAAGAGAGTGAGATGCCAGCTCCTTTCATTCAGTCAGTAGCTTCAAACATTTCTGGACGTTTTTCAATGGCAAAAATCAATGAATATTGTAAATGCACAAACAGTAATATCTCCACATTGCAAGGTGCAATTCTGAAATTTTTTGCTTTTTCCTGCTAATCCTAGCATGATAAAGAAGATTCAAAGAGAGTGAGATGCCAGCTCCTTTCATTCA
Organism: Phyllobates terribilis; assembly: GCF_046119375.1. NCBI lineage: Eukaryota > Metazoa > Chordata > Amphibia > Anura > Dendrobatidae > Phyllobates > Phyllobates terribilis. The sequence continues at coordinate 112,646 of NW_027364889.1, forward strand.
GTCAGTAGCTTCAAACATTTCTGGACGTTTTTCAATGGCAAAAATCAATGAATATTGTAAATGCACAAACAGTAATATCTCCACATTGCACGGTGCAATTCTGAAATTTTTAGCTTTTTCCTGTTAATCCTAGCATGATAAAGAAGATTCAAAGAGAGTGAGATGCCAGCTCCTTTCATTCAGTCAGTAGCTTCAAACATTTCTGGTATATGAAAAACATGTTTTTCAATGGCAAAAATCAATGAATATTGTAAATGCACAAACAGTAATATCTCCACATTGCACGGTGCAATTCTGAAATTTTTAGCTTTTTCCTGCTAATCCTAGCATGATAAAGAAGATTCAAAGAGAGTGAGATGCCAGCTCCTTTCATTCAGTCAGTAGCTTCAAACATTTCTGGTATATGAAAAACATGTTTTTCAATGGCAAAAATCAATGAATATTGTAAATGCACAAACAGTAATATCTCCACATTGCACGGTGCAATTCTGAAATTTTTAGCTTTTTCCTGTTAATCCTAGCATGATAAAGAAGATTCAAAGAGAGTGAGATGCCAGCTCCTTTCATTCAGTCAGTAGCTTCAAACATTTCTGGACGTTTTTCAATGGCAAAAATCAATGAATATTGTAAATGCACAAACAGTAATATCTCCACATTGCAAGGTGCAATTCTGAAATTTTTTGCTTTTTCCTGCTAATCCTAGCATGATAAAGAAGATTCAAAGAGAGTGAGATGCCAGCTCCTTTCATTCAGTCAGTAGCTTCAAACATTTCTGGTATATGAAAAACATGTTTTTCAATGGCAAAAATCAATGAATATTGTAAATGCACAAACAGTAATATCTCCACATTGCACGGTGCAATTCTGAAATTTTTAGCTTTTTCCTGTTAATCCTAGCATGATAAAGAAGATTCAAAGAGAGTGAGATGCCAGCTCCTTTCATTCAGTCAGTAGCTTCAAACATTTCTGGACGTTTTTCAATGGCAAAAATCAATGAATATTGTAAATGCACAAACAGTAATATCTCCACATTGCAAGGTGCAATTCTGAAATTTTTTGCTTTTTCCTGCTAATCCTAGCATGATAAAGAAGATTCAAAGAGAGTGAGATGCCAGCTCCTTTCATTCAGTCAGTAGCTTCAAACATTTCTGGTATATGAAAAACATGTTTTTCAATGGCAAAAATCAATGAATATTGTAAATGCACAAACAGTAATATCTCCACATTGCACGGTGCAATTCTGAAATTTTTAGCTTTTTCCTGTTAATCCTAGCATGATAAAGAAGATTCAAAGAGAGTGAGATGCCAGCTCCTTTCATTCAGTCAGTAGCTTCAAACATTTCTGGTATATGAAAAACATGTTTTTCAATGGCAAAAATCAATGAATATTGTAAATGCACAAACAGTAATATCTCCACATTGCAAGGTGCAATTCTGAAATTTTTTGCTTTTTCCTGTTAATCCTAGCATGATAAAGAAGATTCAAAGAGAGTGAGATGCCAGCTCCTTTCATTCAGTCAGTAGCTTCAAACATTTCTGGTATATGAAAAACATGTTTTTCAATGGCAAAAATCAATGAATATTGTAAATGCACAAACAGTAATATCTCCACATTGCAAGGTGCAATTCTGAAATTTTTAGCTTTTTCCTGCTAATCCTAGCATGATAAAGAAGATTCAAAGAGAGTGAGATGCCAGCTCCTTTCATTCAGTCAGTAGCTTCAAACATTTCTGGTATATGAAAAACATGTTTTTCAATGGCAAAAATCAATGAATATTGTAAATGCACAAACAGTAATATCTCCACATTGCAAGGTGCAATTCTGAAATTTTTAGCTTTTTCCTGCTAATCCTAGCATGATAAAGAAGATTCAAAGAGAGTGAGATGCCAGCTCCTTTCATTCAGTCAGTAGCTTCAAACATTTCTGGACGTTTTTCAATGGCAAAAATCAATGAATATTGTAAATGCACAAACAGTAATATCTCCACATTGCACGGTGCAATTCTGAAATTTTTAGCTTTTTCCTGTTAATCCTAGCATGATAAAGAAGATTCAAAGAGAGTGAGATGCCAGCTCCTTTCATTCAGTCAGTAGCTTCAAACATTTCTGGTATATGAAAAACATGTTTTTCAATGGCAAAAATCAATGAATATTGTAAATGCACAAACAGTAATATCTCCACATTGCAAGGTGCAATTCTGAAATTTTTTGCTTTTTCCTGTTAATCCTAGCATGATAAAGAAGATTCAAAGAGAGTGAGATGCCAGCTCCTTTCATTCAGTCAGTAGCTTCAAACATTTCTGGTATATGAAAAACATGTTTTTCAATGGCAAAAATCAATGAATATTGTAAATGCACAAACAGTAATATCTCCACATTGCAAGGTGCAATTCTGAAATTTTTAGCTTTTTCCTGCTAATCCTAGCATGATAAAGAAGATTCAAAGAGAGTGAGATGCCAGCTCCTTTCATTCAGTCAGTAGCTTCAAACATTTCTGGTATATGAAAAACATGTTTTTCAATGGCAAAAATCAATGAATATTGTAAATGCACAAACAGTAATATCTCCACATTGCAAGGTGCAATTCTGAAATTTTTAGCTTTTTCCTGTTAATCCTAGCATGATAAAGAAGATTCAAAGAGAGTGAGATGCCAGCTCCTTTCATTCAGTCAGTAGCTTCAAACATTTCTGGTATATGAAAAACATGTTTTTCAATGGCAAAAATCAATGAATATTGTAAATGCACAAACAGTAATATCTCCACATTGCACGGTGCAATTCTGAAATTTTTTGCTTTTTCCTGTTAATCCTAGCATGATAAAGAAGATTCAAAGAGAGTGAGATGCCAGCTCCTTTCATTCAGTCAGTAGCTTCAAACATTTCTGGACGTTTTTCAATGGCAAAAATCAATGAATATTGTAAATGCACAAACAGTAATATCTCCACATTGCAAGGTGCAATTCTGAAATTTTTAGCTTTTTCCTGTTAATCCTAGCATGATAAAGAAGATTCAAAGAGAGTGAGATGCCAGCTCCTTTCATTCAGTCAGTAGCTTCAAACATTTCTGGTATATGAAAAACATGTTTTTCAATGGCAAAAATCAATGAATATTGTAAATGCACAAACAGTAATATCTCCACATTGCACGGTGCAATTCTGAAATTTTTAGCTTTTTCCTGTTAATCCTAGCATGATAAAGAAGATTCAAAGAGAGTGAGATGCCAGCTCCTTTCATTCAGTCAGTAGCTTCAAACATTTCTGGACGTTTTTCAATGGCAAAAATCAATGAATATTGTAAATGCACAAACAGTAATATCTCCACATTGCAAGGTGCAATTCTGAAATTTTTAGCTTTTTCCTGTTAATCCTAGCATGATAAAGAAGATTCAAAGAGAGTGAGATGCCAGCTCCTTTCATTCAGTCAGTAGCTTCAAACATTTCTGGTATATGAAAAACATGTTTTTCAATGGCAAAAATCAATGAATATTGTAAATGCACAAACAGTAATATCTCCACATTGCACGGTGCAATTCTGAAATTTTTTGCTTTTTCCTGCTAATCCTAGCATGATAAAGAAGATTCAAAGAGAGTGAGATGCCAGCTCCTTTCATTCAGTCAGTAGCTTCAAACATTTCTGGTATATGAAAAACATGTTTTTCAATGGCAAAAATCAATGAATATTGTAAATGCACAAACAGTAATATCTCCACATTGCAAGGTGCAATTCTGAAATTTTTAGCTTTTTCCTGTTAATCCTAGCATGATAAAGAAGATTCAAAGAGAGTGAGATGCCAGCTCCTTTCATTCAGTCAGTAGCTTCAAACATTTCTGGACGTTTTTCAATGGCAAAAATCAATGAATATTGTAAATGCACAAACAGTAATATCTCCACATTGCACGGTGCAATTCTGAAATTTTTAGCTTTTTCCTGCTAATCCTAGCATGATAAAGAAGATTCAAAGAGAGTGAGATGCCAGCTCCTTTCATTCAGTCAGTAGCTTCAAACATTTCTGGTATATGAAAAACATGTTTTTCAATGGCAAAAATCAATGAATATTGTAAATGCACAAACAGTAATATCTCCACATTGCACGGTGCAATTCTGAAATTTTTAGCTTTTTCCTGTTAATCCTAGCATGATAAAGAAGATTCAAAGAGAGTGAGATGCCAGCTCCTTTCATTCAGTCAGTAGCTTCAAACATTTCTGGTATATGAAAAACATGTTTTTCAATGGCAAAAATCAATGAATATTGTAAATGCACAAACAGTAATATCTCCACATTGCAAGGTGCAATTCTGAAATTTTTTGCTTTTTCCTGTTAATCCTAGCATGATAAAGAAGATTCAAAGAGAGTGAGATGCCAGCTCCTTTCATTCAGTCAGTAGCTTCAAACATTTCTGGTATATGAAAAACATGTTTTTCAATGGCAAATATCAATGAATATTGTAAATGCACAAACAGTAATATCTCCACATTGCAAGGTGCAATTCTGAAATTTTTAGCTTTTTCCTGCTAATCCTAGCATGATAAAGAAGATTCAAAGAGAGTGAGATGCCAGCTCCTTTCATTCAGTCAGTAGCTTCAAACATTTCTGGTATATGAAAAACATGTTTTTCAATGGCAAAAATCAATGAATATTGTAAATGCACAAACAGTAATATCTCCACATTGCAAGGTGCAATTCTGAAATTTTTAGCTTTTTCCTGTTAATCCTAGCATGATAAAGAAGATTCAAAGAGAGTGAGATGCCAGCTCCTTTCATTCAGTCAGTAGCTTCAAACATTTCTGGTATATGAAAAACATGTTTTTCAATGGCAAAAATCAATGAATATTGTAAATGCACAAACAGTAATATCTCCACATTGCACGGTGCAATTCTGAAATTTTTTGCTTTTTCCTGTTAATCCTAGCATGATAAAGAAGATTCAAAGAGAGTGAGATGCCAGCTCCTTTCATTCAGTCAGTAGCTTCAAACATTTCTGGACGTTTTTCAATGGCAAAAATCAATGAATATTGTAAATGCACAAACAGTAATATCTCCACATTGCAAGGTGCAATTCTGAAATTTTTAGCTTTTTCCTGTTAATCCTAGCATGATAAAGAAGATTCAAAGAGAGTGAGATGCCAGCTCCTTTCATTCAGTCAGTAGCTTCAAACATTTCTGGTATATGAAAAACATGTTTTTCAATGGCAAAAATCAATGAATATTGTAAATGCACAAACAGTAATATCTCCACATTGCACGGTGCAATTCTGAAATTTTTAGCTTTTTCCTGTTAATCCTAGCATGATAAAGAAGATTCAAAGAGAGTGAGATGCCAGCTCCTTTCATTCAGTCAGTAGCTTCAAACATTTCTGGACGTTTTTCAATGGCAAAAATCAATGAATATTGTAAATGCACAAACAGTAATATCTCCACATTGCAAGGTGCAATTCTGAAATTTTTAGCTTTTTCCTGTTAATCCTAGCATGATAAAGAAGATTCAAAGAGAGTGAGATGCCAGCTCCTTTCATTCAGTCAGTAGCTTCAAACATTTCTGGTATATGAAAAACATGTTTTTCAATGGCAAAAATCAATGAATATTGTAAATGCACAAACAGTAATATCTCCACATTGCACGGTGCAATTCTGAAATTTTTTGCTTTTTCCTGCTAATCCTAGCATGATAAAGAAGATTCAAAGAGAGTGAGATGCCAGCTCCTTTCATTCAGTCAGTAGCTTCAAACATTTCTGGTATATGAAAAACATGTTTTTCAATGGCAAAAATCAATGAATATTGTAAATGCACAAACAGTAATATCTCCACATTGCAAGGTGCAATTCTGAAATTTTTAGCTTTTTCCTGTTAATCCTAGCATGATAAAGAAGATTCAAAGAGAGTGAGATGCCAGCTCCTTTCATTCAGTCAGTAGCTTCAAACATTTCTGGACGTTTTTCAATGGCAAAAATCAATGAATATTGTAAATGCACAAACAGTAATATCTCCACATTGCACGGTGCAATTCTGAAATTTTTAGCTTTTTCCTGCTAATCCTAGCATGATAAAGAAGATTCAAAGAGAGTGAGATGCCAGCTCCTTTCATTCAGTCAGTAGCTTCAAACATTTCTGGTATATGAAAAACATGTTTTTCAATGGCAAAAATCAATGAATATTGTAAATGCACAAACAGTAATATCTCCACATTGCACGGTGCAATTCTGAAATTTTTAGCTTTTTCCTGTTAATCCTAGCATGATAAAGAAGATTCAAAGAGAGTGAGATGCCAGCTCCTTTCATTCAGTCAGTAGCTTCAAACATTTCTGGTATATGAAAAACATGTTTTTCAATGGCAAAAATCAATGAATATTGTAAATGCACAAACAGTAATATCTCCACATTGCACGGTCCAATTCTGAAATTTTTAGCTTTTTCCTGCTAATCCTAGCATGATAAAGAAGATTCAAAGAGAGTGAGATGCCAGCTCCTTTCATTCAGTCAGTAGCTTCAAACATTTCTGGTATATGAAAAACATGTTTTTCAATGGCAAAAATCAATGAATATTGTAAATGCACAAACAGTAATATCTCCACATTGCAAGGTGCAATTCTGAAATTTTTAGCTTTTTCCTGTTAATCCTAGCATGATAAAGAAGATTCAAAGAGAGTGAGATGCCAGCTCCTTTCATTCAGTCAGTAGCTTCAAACATTTCTGGTATATGAAAAACATGTTTTTCAATGGCAAAAATCAATGAATATTGTAAATGCACAAACAGTAATATCTCCACATTGCACGGTGCAATTCTGAAATTTTTAGCTTTTTCCTGCTAATCCTAGCATGATAAAGAAGATTCAAAGAGAGTGAGATGCCAGCTCCTTTCATTCAGTCAGTAGCTTCAAACATTTCTGGACGTTTTTCAATGGCAAAAATCAATGAATATTGTAAATGCACAAACAGTAATATCTCCACATTGCAAGGTGCAATTCTGAAATTTTTTGCTTTTTCCTGCTAATCCTAGCATGATAAAGAAGATTCAAAGAGAGTGAGATGCCAGCTCCTTTCATTCAGTCAGTAGCTTCAAACATTTCTGGACGTTTTTCAATGGCAAAAATCAATGAATATTGTAAATGCACAAACAGTAATATCTCCACATTGCACGGTGCAATTCTGAAATTTTTAGCTTTTTCCTGTTAATCCTAGCATGATAAAGAAGATTCAAAGAGAGTGAGATGCCAGCTCCTTTCATTCAGTCAGTAGCTTCAAACATTTCTGGTATATGAAAAACATGTTTTTCAATGGCAAAAATCAATGAATATTGTAAATGCACAAACAGTAATATCTCCACATTGCACGGTGCAATTCTGAAATTTTTAGCTTTTTCCTGCTAATCCTAGCATGATAAAGAAGATTCAAAGAGAGTGAGATGCCAGCTCCTTTCATTCAGTCAGTAGCTTCAAACATTTCTGGTATATGAAAAACATGTTTTTCAATGGCAAAAATCAATGAATATTGTAAATGCACAAACAGTAATATCTCCACATTGCACGGTGCAATTCTGAAATTTTTAGCTTTTTCCTGTTAATCCTAGCATGATAAAGAAGATTCAAAGAGAGTGAGATGCCAGCTCCTTTCATTCAGTCAGTAGCTTCAAACATTTCTGGACGTTTTTCAATGGCAAAAATCAATGAATATTGTAAATGCACAAACAGTAATATCTCCACATTGCAAGGTGCAATTCTGAAATTTTTTGCTTTTTCCTGCTAATCCTAGCATGATAAAGAAGATTCAAAGAGAGTGAGATGCCAGCTCCTTTCATTCAGTCAGTAGCTTCAAACATTTCTGGTATATGAAAAACATGTTTTTCAATGGCAAAAATCAATGAATATTGTAAATGCACAAACAGTAATATCTCCACATTGCACGGTGCAATTCTGAAATTTTTAGCTTTTTCCTATTAATCCTAGCATGATAAAGAAGATTCAAAGAGAGTGAGATGCCAGCTCCTTTCATTCAGTCAGTAGCTTCAAACATTTCTGGACGTTTTTCAATGGCAAAAATCAATGAATATTGTAAATGCACAAACAGTAATATCTCCACATTGCAAGGTGCAATTCTGAATTTTTTTGCTTTTTCCTGCTAATCCTAGCATGATAAAGAAGATTCAAAGAGAGTGAGATGCCAGCTCCTTTCATTCAGTCAGTAGCTTCAAACATTTCTGGTATATGAAAAACATGTTTTTCAATGGCAAAAATCAATGAATATTGTAAATGCACAAACAGTAATATCTCCACATTGCACGGTGCAATTCTGAAATTTTTAGCTTTTTCCTGTTAATCCTAGCATGATAAAGAAGATTCAAAGAGAGTGAGATGCCAGCTCCTTTCATTCAGTCAGTAGCTTCAAACATTTCTGGTATATGAAAAACATGTTTTTCAATGGCAAAAATCAATGAATATTGTAAATGCACAAACAGTAATATCTCCACATTGCAAGGTGCAATTCTGAAATTTTTAGCTTTTTCCTGTTAATCCTAGCATGATAAAGAAGATTCAAAGAGAGTGAGATGCCAGCTCCTTTCATTCAGTCAGTAGCTTCAAACATTTCTGGTATATGAAAAACATGTTTTTCAATGGCAAAAATCAATGAATATTGTAAATGCACAAACAGTAATATCTCCACATTGCAAGGTGCAATTCTGAAATTTTTAGCTTTTTGCTGCTAATCCTAGCATGATAAAGAAGATTCAAAGAGAGTGAGATGCCAGCTCCTTTCATTCAGTCAGTAGCTTCAAACATTTCTGGTATATGAAAAACATGTTTTTCAATGGCAAAAATCAATGAATATTGTAAATGCACAAACAGTAATATCTCCACATTGCAAGGTGCAATTCTGAAATTTTTAGCTTTTTCCTGCTAATCCTAGCATGATAAAGAAGATTCAAAGAGAGTGAGATGCCAGCTCCTTTCATTCAGTCAGTAGCTTCAAACATTTCTGGACGTTTTTCAATGGCAAAAATCAATGAATATTGTAAATGCACAAACAGTAATATCTCCACATTGCAAGGTGCAATTCTGAAATTTTTAGCTTTTTCCTGTTAATCCTAGCATGATAAAGAAGATTCAAAGAGAGTGAGATGCCAGCTCCTTTCATTCAGTCAGTAGCTTCAAACTTTTCTGGTATATGAAAAACATGTTTTTCAATGGCAAAAATCAATGAATATTGTAAATGCACAAACAGTAATATCTCCACATTGCACGGTGCAATTCTGAAATTTTTAGCTTTTTCCTGTTAATCCTAGCATGATAAAGAAGATTCAAAGAGAGTGAGATGCCAGCTCCTTTCATTCAGTCAGTAGCTTCAAACATTTCTGGACGTTTTTCAATGGCAAAAATCAATGAATATTGTAAATGCACAAACAGTAATATCTCCACATTGCAAGGTGCAATTCTGAAATTTTTAGCTTTTTCCTGTTAATCCTAGCATGATAAAGAAGATTCAAAGAGAGTGAGATGCCAGCTCCTTTCATTCAGTCAGTAGCTTCAAACATTTCTGGTATATGAAAAACATGTTTTTCAATGGCAAAAATCAATGAATATTGTAAATGCACAAACAGTAATATCTCCACATTGCACGGTGCAATTCTGAAATTTTTTGCTTTTTCCTGCTAATCCTAGCATGATAAAGAAGATTCAAAGAGAGTGAGATGCCAGCTCCTTTCATTCAGTCAGTAGCTTCAAACATTTCTGGTATATGAAAAACATGTTTTTCAATGGCAAAAATCAATGAATATTGTAAATGCACAAACAGTAATATCTCCACATTGCAAGGTGCAATTCTGAAATTTTTAGCTTTTTCCTGTTAATCCTAGCATGATAAAGAAGATTCAAAGAGAGTGAGATGCCAGCTCCTTTCATTCAGTCAGTAGCTTCAAACATTTCTGGACGTTTTTCAATGGCAAAAATCAATGAATATTGTAAATGCACAAACAGTAATATCTCCACATTGCACGGTGCAATTCTGAAATTTTAAGCTTTTTCCTGCTAATCCTAGCATGATAAAGAAGATTCAAAGAGAGTGAGATGCCAGCTCCTTTCATTCAGTCAGTAGCTTCAAACATTTCTGGTATATGAAAAACATGTTTTTCAATGGCAAAAATCAATGAATATTGTAAATGCACAAACAGTAATATCTCCACATTGCACGGTGCAATTCTGAAATTTTTAGCTTTTTCCTGTTAATCCTAGCATGATAAAGAAGATTCAAAGAGAGTGAGATGCCAGCTCCTTTCATTCAGTCAGTAGCTTCAAACATTTCTGGTATATGAAAAACATGTTTTTCAATGGCAAAAATCAATGAATATTGTAAATGCACAAACAGTAATATCTCCACATTGCACGGTCCAATTCTGAAATTTTTAGCTTTTTCCTGCTAATCCTAGCATGATAAAGAAGATTCAAAGAGAGTGAGATGCCAGCTCCTTTCATTCAGTCAGTAGCTTCAAACATTTCTGGTATATGAAAAACATGTTTTTCAATGGCAAAAATCAATGAATATTGTAAATGCACAAACAGTAATATCTCCACATTGCAAGGTGCAATTCTGAAATTTTTAGCTTTTTCCTGTTAATCCTAGCATGATAAAGAAGATTCAAAGAGAGTGAGATGCCAGCTCCTTTCATTCAGTCAGTAGCTTCAAACATTTCTGGTATATGAAAAACATGTTTTTCAATGGCAAAAATCAATGAATATTGTAAATGCACAAACAGTAATATCTCCACATTGCACGGTGCAATTCTGAAATTTTTAGCTTTTTCCTGCTAATCCTAGCATGATAAAGAAGATTCAAAGAGAGTGAGATGCCAGCTCCTTTCATTCAGTCAGTAGCTTCAAACATTTCTGGACGTTTTTCAATGGCAAAAATCAATGAATATTGTAAATGCACAAACAGTAATATCTCCACATTGCAAGGTGCAATTCTGAAATTTTTTGCTTTTTCCTGCTAATCCTAGCATGATAAAGAAGATTCAAAGAGAGTGAGATGCCAGCTCCTTTCATTCAGTCAGTAGCTTCAAACATTTCTGGTATATGAAAAACATGTTTTTCAATGGCAAAAATCAATGAATATTGTAAATGCACAAACAGTAATATCTCCACATTGCACGGTGCAATTCTGAAATTTTTAGCTTTTTCCTGCTAATCCTAGCATGATAAAGAAGATTCAAAGAGAGTGAGATGCCAGCTCCTTTCATTCAGTCAGTAGCTTCAAACATTTCTGGTATATGAAAAACATGTTTTTCAATGGCAAAAATCAATGAATATTGTAAATGCACAAACAGTAATATCTCCACATTGCACGGTGCAATTCTGAAATTTTTAGCTTTTTCCTGTTAATCCTAGCATGATAAAGAAGATTCAAAGAGAGTGAGATGCCAGCTCCTTTCATTCAGTCAGTAGCTTCAAACATTTCTGGACGTTTTTCAATGGCAAAAATCAATGAATATTGTAAATGCACAAACAGTAATATCTCCACATTGCAAGGTGCAATTCTGAAATTTTTTGCTTTTTCCTGCTAATCCTAGCATGATAAAGAAGATTCAAAGAGAGTGAGATGCCAGCTCCTTTCATTCAGTCAGTAGCTTCAAACATTTCTGGTATATGAAAAACATGTTTTTCAATGGCAAAAATCAATGAATATTGTAAATGCACAAACAGTAATATCTCCACATTGCACGGTGCAATTCTGAAATTTTTAGCTTTTTCCTATTAATCCTAGCATGATAAAGAAGATTCAAAGAGAGTGAGATGCCAGCTCCTTTCATTCAGTCAGTAGCTTCAAACATTTCTGGACGTTTTTCAATGGCAAAAATCAATGAATATTGTAAATGCACAAACAGTAATATCTCCACATTGCAAGGTGCAATTCTGAATTTTTTTGCTTTTTCCTGCTAATCCTAGCATGATAAAGAAGATTCAAAGAGAGTGAGATGCCAGCTCCTTTCATTCAGTCAGTAGCTTCAAACATTTCTGGTATATGAAAAACATGTTTTTCAATGGCAAAAATCAATGAATATTGTAAATGCACAAACAGTAATATCTCCACATTGCACGGTGCAATTCTGAAATTTTTAGCTTTTTCCTGTTAATCCTAGCATGATAAAGAAGATTCAAAGAGAGTGAGATGCCAGCTCCTTTCATTCAGTCAGTAGCTTCAAACATTTCTGGTATATGAAAAACATGTTTTTCAATGGCAAAAATCAATGAATATTGTAAATGCACAAACAGTAATATCTCCACATTGCAAGGTGCAATTCTGAAATTTTTAGCTTTTTCCTGTTAATCCTAGCATGATAAAGAAGATTCAAAGAGAGTGAGATGCCAGCTCCTTTCATTCAGTCAGTAGCTTCAAACATTTCTGGTATATGAAAAACATGTTTTTCAATGGCAAAAATCAATGAATATTGTAAATGCACAAACAGTAATATCTCCACATTGCAAGGTGCAATTCTGAAATTTTTAGCTTTTTGCTGCTAATCCTAGCATGATAAAGAAGATTCAAAGAGAGTGAGATGCCAGCTCCTTTCATTCAGTCAGTAGCTTCAAACATTTCTGGTATATGAAAAACATGTTTTTCAATGGCAAAAATCAATGAATATTGTAAATGCACAAACAGTAATATCTCCACATTGCAAGGTGCAATTCTGAAATTTTTAGCTTTTTCCTGCTAATCCTAGCATGATAAAGAAGATTCAAAGAGAGTGAGATGCCAGCTCCTTTCATTCAGTCAGTAGCTTCAAACATTTCTGGACGTTTTTCAATGGCAAAAATCAATGAATATTGTAAATGCACAAACAGTAATATCTCCACATTGCACGGTGCAATTCTGAAATTTTTAGCTTTTTCCTGTTAATCCTAGCATGATAAAGAAGATTCAAAGAGAGTGAGATGCCAGCTCCTTTCATTCAGTCAGTAGCTTCAAACATTTCTGGTATATGAAAAACATGTTTTTCAATGGCAAAAATCAATGAATATTGTAAATGCACAAACAGTAATATCTCCACATTGCAAGGTGCAATTCTGAAATTTTTTGCTTTTTCCTGTTAATCCTAGCATGATAAAGAAGATTCAAAGAGAGTGAGATGCCAGCTCCTTTCATTCAGTCAGTAGCTTCAAACATTTCTGGTATATGAAAAACATGTTTTTCAATGGCAAAAATCAATGAATATTGTAAATGCACAAACAGTAATATCTCCACATTGCAAGGTGCAATTCTGAAATTTTTAGCTTTTTCCTGCTAATCCTAGCATGATAAAGAAGATTCAAAGAGAGTTAGATGCCAGCTCCTTTCATTCAGTCAGTAGCTTCAAACATTTCTGGTATATGAAAAACGTTTTTCAATGGCAAAAATCAATGAATATTGTAAATGCACAAACAGTAATATCTCCACATTGCACGGTGCAATTCTGAAATTTTTTGCTTTTTCCTGTTAATCCTAGCATGATAAAGAAGATTCAAAGAGAGTGAGATGCCAGCTCCTTTCATTCAGTCAGTAGCTTCAAACATTTCTGGTATATGAAAAACATGTTTTTCAATGGCAAAAATCAATGAATATCGTAAATGCACAAACAGTAATATCTCCACATTGCACGGTGCAATTCTGAAATTTTTTGCTTTTTCCTGCTAATCCTAGCATGATAAAGAAGATTCAAAGAGAGTGAGATGCCAGCTCCTTTCATTCAGTCAGTAGCTTCAAACATTTCTGGTATATGAAAAACATGTTTTTCAATGGCAAAAATCAATGAATATTGTAAATGCACAAACAGTAATATCTCCACATTGCACGGTGCAATTCTGAAATTTTTTGCTTTTTCCTGTTAATCCTAGCATGATAAAGAAGATTCAAAGAGAGTGAGATGCCAGCTCCTTTCATTCAGTCAGTAGCTTCAAACATTTCTGGTATATGAAAAACATGTTTTTCAATGGCAAAAATCAATGAATATTGTAAATGCACAAACAGTAATATCTCCACATTGCAAGGTGCAGTTCTGAAATTTTTTGCTTTTTCCTGTTAATCCTAGCATGATAAAGAAGATTCAAAGAGAGTGAGATGCCAGCTCCTTTCATTCAGTCAGTAGCTTCAAACATTTCTGGTATATGAAAAACATGTTTTTCAATGGCAAAAATCAATGAATATTGTAAATGCACAAACAGTAATATCTCCACATTGCACGGTGCAATTCTGAAATTTTTTGCTTTTTCCTGCTAATCCTAGCAGGATAAAGAAGATTCAAAGAGAGTGAGATGCCAGCTCCTTTCATTCAGTCAGTAGCTTCAAACATTTCCTCTTATATGAAAAACATGTTTTTCAATGGCAAAAATCAATGAATATTGTAAATGCACAAACAGTAATATCTCCACATTGCATGGTGCAATTCTGAAATTTTTAGCTTTTTCCTGTTAATCCTAGCATGATAAAGAAGATTCAAAGAGAGTGAGATGCCAGCTCCTTTCATTCAGTCAGTAGCTTCAAACATTTCTGGACGTTTTTCAATGGCAAAAATCAATGAATATTGTAAATGCACAAACAGTAATATCTCCACATTGCAAGGTGCAATTCTGAAATTTTTAGCTTTTTCCTGTTAATCCTAGCATGATAAAGAAGATTCAAAGAGAGTGAGATGCCAGCTCCTTTCATTCAGTCAGTAGCTTCAAACATTTCTGGTATATGAAAAACATGTTTTTCAATGGCAAAAATCAATGAATATTGTAAATGCACAAACAGTAATATCTCCACATTGTAAGGTGCAAATCTGAAAATTTTAGCTTTTTCCTGCTAATCCTAGCATGATAAAGAAGATTCAAAGAGAGTGAGATGCCAGCTCCTTTCATTCAGTCAGTAGCTTCAAACATTTCTGGTATATGAAAAACATGTTTTTCAATGGCAAAAATCAATGAATATTGTAAATGCACAAACAGTAATATCTCCACATTGCAAGGTGCAATTCTGAAATTTTTAGCTTTTTCCTGCTAATCCTAGCATGATAAAGAAGATTCAAAGAGAGTTAGATGCCAGCTCCTTTCATTCAGTCAGTAGCTTCAAACATTTCTGGTATATGAAAAACGTTTTTCAATGGCAAAAATCAATGAATATTGTAAATGCACAAACAGTAATATCTCCACATTGCACGGTGCAATTCTGAAATTTTTTGCTTTTTCCTGTTAATCCTAGCATGATAAAGAAGATTCAAAGAGAGTGAGATGCCAGCTCCTTTCATTCAGTCAGTAGCTTCAAACATTTCTGGTATATGAAAAACATGTTTTTCAATGGCAAAAATCAATGAATATTGTAAATGCACAAACAGTAATATCTCCACATTGCACGGTGCAATTCTGAAATTTTTTGCTTTTTCCTGCTAATCCTAGCATGATAAAGAAGATTCAAAGAGAGTGAGATGCCAGCTCCTTTCATTCAGTCAGTAGCTTCAAACATTTCTGGTATATGAAAAACATGTTTTTCAATGGCAAAAATCAATGAATATTGTAAATGCACAAACAGTAATATCTCCACATTGCACGGTGCAATTCTGAAATTTTTTGCTTTTTCCTGTTAATCCTAGCATGATAAAGAAGATTCAAAGAGAGTGAGATGCCAGCTCCTTTCATTCAGTCAGTAGCTTCAAACATTTCTGGTATATGAAAAACATGTTTTTCAATGGCAAAAATCAATGAATATTGTAAATGCACAAACAGTAATATCTCCACATTGCAAGGTGCAGTTCTGAAATTTTTTGCTTTTTCCTGTTAATCCTAGCATGATAAAGAAGATTCAAAGAGAGTGAGATGCCAGCTCCTTTCATTCAGTCAGTAGCTTCAAACATTTCTGGTATATGAAAAACATGTTTTTCAATGGCAAAAATCAATGAATATTGTAAATGCACAAACAGTAATATCTCCACATTGCACGGTGCAATTCTGAAATTTTTTGCTTTTTCCTGCTAATCCTAGCAGGATAAAGAAGATTCAAAGAGAGTGAGATGCCAGCTCCTTTCATTCAGTCAGTAGCTTCAAACATTTCCTCTTATATGAAAAACATGTTTTTCAATGGCAAAAATCAATGAATATTGTAAATGCACAAACAGTAATATCTCCACATTGCAAGGTGCAATTCTGAAATTTTTAGCTTTTTCCTGTTAATCCTAGCATGATAAAGAAGATTCAAAGAGAGTGAGATGCCAGCTCCTTTCATTCAGTCAGTAGCTTCAAACATTTCTGGACGTTTTTCAATGGCAAAAATCAATGAATATTGTAAATGCACAAACAGTAATATCTCCACATTGCAAGGTGCAATTCTGAAATTTTTTGCTTTTTCCTGCTAATCCTAGCATGATAAAGAAGATTCAAAGAGAGTGAGATGCCAGCTCCTTTCATTCAGTCAGTAGCTTCAAACATTTCTGGTATATGAAAAACATGTTTTTCAATGGCAAAAATCAATGAATATTGTAAATGCACAAACAGTAATATCTCCACATTGCACGGTGCAATTCTGAAATTTTTAGCTTTTTCCTATTAATCCTAGCATGATAAAGAAGATTCAAAGAGAGTGAGATGCCAGCTCCTTTCATTCAGTCAGTAGCTTCAAACATTTCTGGACGTTTTTCAATGGCAAAAATCAATGAATATTGTAAATGCACAAACAGTAATATCTCCACATTGCAAGGTGCAATTCTGAATTTTTTTGCTTTTTCCTGCTAATCCTAGCATGATAAAGAAGATTCAAAGAGAGTGAGATGCCAGCTCCTTTCATTCAGTCAGTAGCTTCAAACATTTCTGGTATATGAAAAACATGTTTTTCAATGGCAAAAATCAATGAATATTGTAAATGCACAAACAGTAATATCTCCACATTGCACGGTGCAATTCTGAAATTTTTAGCTTTTTCCTGTTAATCCTAGCATGATAAAGAAGATTCAAAGAGAGTGAGATGCCAGCTCCTTTCATTCAGTCAGTAGCTTCAAACATTTCTGGTATATGAAAAACATGTTTTTCAATGGCAAAAATCAATGAATATTGTAAATGCACAAACAGTAATATCTCCACATTGCAAGGTGCAATTCTGAAATTTTTAGCTTTTTCCTGTTAATCCTAGCATGATAAAGAAGATTCAAAGAGAGTGAGATGCCAGCTCCTTTCATTCAGTCAGTAGCTTCAAACATTTCTGGTATATGAAAAACATGTTTTTCAATGGCAAAAATCAATGAATATTGTAAATGCACAAACAGTAATATCTCCACATTGCAAGGTGCAATTCTGAAATTTTTAGCTTTTTGCTGCTAATCCTAGCATGATAAAGAAGATTCAAAGAGAGTGAGATGCCAGCTCCTTTCATTCAGTCAGTAGCTTCAAACATTTCTGGTATATGAAAAACATGTTTTTCAATGGCAAAAATCAATGAATATTGTAAATGCACAAACAGTAATATCTCCACATTGCAAGGTGCAATTCTGAAATTTTTAGCTTTTTCCTGCTAATCCTAGCATGATAAAGAAGATTCAAAGAGAGTGAGATGCCAGCTCCTTTCATTCAGTCAGTAGCTTCAAACATTTCTGGACGTTTTTCAATGGCAAAAATCAATGAATATTGTAAATGCACAAACAGTAATATCTCCACATTGCACGGTGCAATTCTGAAATTTTTAGCTTTTTCCTGTTAATCCTAGCATGATAAAGAAGATTCAAAGAGAGTGAGATGCCAGCTCCTTTCATTCAGTCAGTAGCTTCAAACATTTCTGGTATATGAAAAACATGTTTTTCAATGGCAAAAATCAATGAATATTGTAAATGCACAAACAGTAATATCTCCACATTGCAAGGTGCAATTCTGAAATTTTTTGCTTTTTCCTGTTAATCCTAGCATGATAAAGAAGATTCAAAGAGAGTGAGATGCCAGCTCCTTTCATTCAGTCAGTAGCTTCAAACATTTCTGGTATATGAAAAACATGTTTTTCAATGGCAAAAATCAATGAATATTGTAAATGCACAAACAGTAATATCTCCACATTGCAAGGTGCAATTCTGAAATTTTTAGCTTTTTCCTGCTAATCCTAGCATGATAAAGAAGATTCAAAGAGAGTTAGATGCCAGCTCCTTTCATTCAGTCAGTAGCTTCAAACATTTCTGGTATATGAAAAACGTTTTTCAATGGCAAAAATCAATGAATATTGTAAATGCACAAACAGTAATATCTCCACATTGCACGGTGCAATTCTGAAATTTTTTGCTTTTTCCTGTTAATCCTAGCATGATAAAGAAGATTCAAAGAGAGTGAGATGCCAGCTCCTTTCATTCAGTCAGTAGCTTCAAACATTTCTGGTATATGAAAAACATGTTTTTCAATGGCAAAAATCAATGAATATTGTAAATGCACAAACAGTAATATCTCCACATTGCACGGTGCAATTCTGAAATTTTTTGCTTTTTCCTGCTAATCCTAGCATGATAAAGAAGATTCAAAGAGAGTGAGATGCCAGCTCCTTTCATTCAGTCAGTAGCTTCAAACATTTCTGGTATATGAAAAACATGTTTTTCAATGGCAAAAATCAATGAATATTGTAAATGCACAAACAGTAATATCTCCACATTGCACGGTGCAATTCTGAAATTTTTTGCTTTTTCCTGTTAATCCTAGCATGATAAAGAAGATTCAAAGAGAGTGAGATGCCAGCTCCTTTCATTCAGTCAGTAGCTTCAAACA
Source organism: Phyllobates terribilis (assembly GCF_046119375.1). Lineage (NCBI taxonomy): Eukaryota > Metazoa > Chordata > Amphibia > Anura > Dendrobatidae > Phyllobates > Phyllobates terribilis. Next base: position 131,371 of record NW_027364889.1, read on the forward strand.
TTTCTGGTATATGAAAAACATGTTTTTCAATGGCAAAAATCAATGAATATTGTAAATGCACAAACAGTAATATCTCCACATTGCAAGGTGCAGTTCTGAAATTTTTTGCTTTTTCCTGTTAATCCTAGCATGATAAAGAAGATTCAAAGAGAGTGAGATGCCAGCTCCTTTCATTCAGTCAGTAGCTTCAAACATTTCTGGTATATGAAAAACATGTTTTTCAATGGCAAAAATCAATGAATATTGTAAATGCACAAACAGTAATATCTCCACATTGCACGGTGCAATTCTGAAATTTTTTGCTTTTTCCTGCTAATCCTAGCAGGATAAAGAAGATTCAAAGAGAGTGAGATGCCAGCTCCTTTCATTCAGTCAGTAGCTTCAAACATTTCCTCTTATATGAAAAACATGTTTTTCAATGGCAAAAATCAATGAATATTGTAAATGCACAAACAGTAATATCTCCACATTGCAAGGTGCAATTCTGAAATTTTTAGCTTTTTCCTGTTAATCCTAGCATGATAAAGAAGATTCAAAGAGAGTGAGATGCCAGCTCCTTTCATTCAGTCAGTAGCTTCAAACATTTCTGGACGTTTTTCAATGGCAAAAATCAATGAATATTGTAAATGCACAAACAGTAATATCTCCACATTGCAAGGTGCAATTCTGAAATTTTTAGCTTTTTCCTGTTAATCCTAGCATGATAAAGAAGATTCAAAGAGAGTGAGATGCCAGCTCCTTTCATTCAGTCAGTAGCTTCAAACATTTCTGGTATATGAAAAACATGTTTTTCAATGGCAAAAATCAATGAATATTGTAAATGCACAAACAGTAATATCTCCACATTGTAAGGTGCAAATCTGAAAATTTTAGCTTTTTCCTGCTAATCCTAGCATGATAAAGAAGATTCAAAGAGAGTGAGATGCCAGCTCCTTTCATTCAGTCAGTAGCTTCAAACATTTCTGGTATATGAAAAACATGTTTTTCAATGGCAAAAATCAATGAATATTGTAAATGCACAAACAGTAATATCTCCACATTGCACGGTGCAATTCTGAAATTTTTAGCTTTTTCCTGTTAATCCTAGCATGATAAAGAAGATTCAAAGAGAGTGAGATGCCAGCTCCTTTCATTCAGTCAGTAGCTTCAAACATTTCTGGTATATGAAAAACATGTTTTTCAATGGCAAAAATCAATGAATATTGTAAATGCACAAACAGTAATATCTCCACATTGCAAGGTGCAATTCTGAAATTTTTAGCTTTTTCCTGTTAATCCTAGCATGATAAAGAAGATTCAAAGAGAGTGAGATGCCAGCTCCTTTCATTCAGTCAGTAGCTTCAAACATTTCTGGTATATGAAAAACATGTTTTTCAATGGCAAAAATCAATGAATATTGTAAATGCACAAACAGTAATATCTCCACATTGCAAGGTGCAGTTCTGAAATTTTTTGCTTTTTCCTGTTAATCCTAGCATGATAAAGAAGATTCAAAGAGAGTGAGATGCCAGCTCCTTTCATTCAGTCAGTAGCTTCAAACATTTCTGGTATATGAAAAACATGTTTTTCAATGGCAAAAATCAATGAATATTGTAAATGCACAAACAGTAATATCTCCACATTGCACGGTGCAATTCTGAAATTTTTTGCTTTTTCCTGCTAATCCTAGCAGGATAAAGAAGATTCAAAGAGAGTGAGATGCCAGCTCCTTTCATTCAGTCAGTAGCTTCAAACATTTCCTCTTATATGAAAAACATGTTTTTCAATGGCAAAAATCAATGAATATTGTAAATGCACAAACAGTAATATCTCCACATTGCAAGGTGCAATTCTGAAATTTTTAGCTTTTTCCTGTTAATCCTAGCATGATAAAGAAGATTCAAAGAGAGTGAGATGCCAGCTCCTTTCATTCAGTCAGTAGCTTCAAACATTTCTGGACGTTTTTCAATGGCAAAAATCAATGAATATTGTAAATGCACAAACAGTAATATCTCCACATTGCAAGGTGCAATTCTGAAATTTTTAGCTTTTTCCTGTTAATCCTAGCATGATAAAGAAGATTCAAAGAGAGTGAGATGCCAGCTCCTTTCATTCAGTCAGTAGCTTCAAACATTTCTGGTATATGAAAAACATGTTTTTCAATGGCAAAAATCAATGAATATTGTAAATGCACAAACAGTAATATCTCCACATTGTAAGGTGCAAATCTGAAAATTTTAGCTTTTTCCTGCTAATCCTAGCATGATAAAGAAGATTCAAAGAGAGTGAGATGCCAGCTCCTTTCATTCAGTCAGTAGCTTCAAACATTTCTGGTATATGAAAAACATGTTTTTCAATGGCAAAAATCAATGAATATTGTAAATGCACAAACAGTAATATCTCCACATTGCACGGTGCAATTCTGAAATTTTTAGCTTTTTCCTGTTAATCCTAGCATGATAAAGAAGATTCAAAGAGAGTGAGATGCCAGCTCCTTTCATTCAGTCAGTAGCTTCAAACATTTCTGGTATATGAAAAACATGTTTTTCAATGGCAAAAATCAATGAATATTGTAAATGCACAAACAGTAATATCTCCACATTGCAAGGTGCAATTCTGAAATTTTTAGCTTTTTCCTGTTAATCCTAGCATGATAAAGAAGATTCAAAGAGAGTGAGATGCCAGCTCCTTTCATTCAGTCAGTAGCTTCAAACATTTCTGGTATATGAAAAACATGTTTTTCAATGGCAAAAATCAATGAATATTGTAAATGCACAAACAGTAATATCTCCACATTGCAAGGTGCAATTCTGAAATTTTTAGCTTTTTCCTGTTAATCCTAGCATGATAAAGAAGATTCAAAGAGAGTGAGATGCCAGCTCCTTTCATTCAGTCAGTAGCTTCAAACATTTCTGGTATATGAAAAACATGTTTTTCAATGGCAAAAATCAATGAATATTGTAAATGCACAAACAGTAATATCTCCACATTGCAAGGTGCAATTCTGAAATTTTTTGCTTTTTCCTGCTAATCCTAGCATGATAAAGAAGATTCAAAGAGAGTGAGATGCCAGCTCCTTTCATTCAGTCAGTAGCTTCAAACATTTCTGGTATATGAAAAACATGTTTTTCAATGGCAAAAATCAATGAATATTGTAAATGCACAAACAGTAATATCTCCACATTGCAAGGTGCAATTCTGAAATTTTTAGCTTTTTCCTGCTAATCCTAGCATGATAAAGAAGATTCAAAGAGAGTGAGATGCCAGCTCCTTTCATTCAGTCAGTAGCTTCAAACATTTCTGGTATATGAAAAACATGTTTTTCAATGGCAAAAATCAATGAATATTGTAAATGCACAAACAGTAATATCTCCACATTGCACGGTGCAATTCTGAAATTTTTAGCTTTTTCCTGTTAATCCTAGCATGATAAAGAAGATTCAAAGAGAGTGAGATGCCAGCTCCTTTCATTCAGTCAGTAGCTTCAAACATTTCTGGTATATGAAAAACATGTTTTTCAATGGCAAAAATCAATGAATATTGTAAATGCACAAACAGTAATATCTCCACATTGCAAGGTGCAATTCTGAAATTTTTAGCTTTTTCCTGTTAATCCTAGCATGATAAAGAAGATTCAAAGAGAGTGAGATGCCAGCTCCTTTCATTCAGTCAGTAGCTTCAAACATTTCTGGTATATGAAAAACATGTTTTCAATGGCAAAAATCAATGAATATTGTAAATGCACAAACAGTAATATCTCCACATTGCAAGGTGCAATTCTGAAATTTTTAGCTTTTTCCTGTTAATCCTAGCATGATAAAGAAGATTCAAAGAGAGTGAGATGCCAGCTCCTTTCATTCAGTCAGTAGCTTCAAACATTTCTGGTATATGAAAAACATGTTTTTCAATGGCAAAAATCAATGAATATTGTAAATGCACAAACAGTAATATCTCCACATTGCACGGTGCAATTCTGAAATTTTTTGCTTTTTCCTGCTAATCCTAGCATGATAAAGAAGATTCAAAGAGAGTGAGATGCCAGCTCCTTTCATTCAGTCAGTAGCTTCAAAACATTTCTGGTATATGAAAAACATGTTTTCAATGGCAAAAATCAATGAATATTGTAAATGCACAAACAGTAATATCTCCACATTGCACGGTGCAATTCTGAAATTTTTAGCTTTTTCCTGCTAATCCTAGCATGATAAAGAAGATTCAAAGAGAGTGAGATGCCAGCTCCTTTCATTCAGTCAGTAGCTTCAAACATTTCTGGTATATGAAAAACATGTTTTTCAATGGCAAAAATCAATGAATATTGTAAATGCACAAACAGTAATATCTCCACATTGCACGGTGCAATTCTGAAATTTTTAGCTTTTTCCTGTTAATCCTAGCATGATAAAGAAGATTCAAAGAGAGTGAGATGCCAGCTCCTTTCATTCAGTCAGTAGCTTCAAACATTTCTGGTATATGAAAAACATGTTTTTCAATGGCAAAAATCAATGAATATTGTAAATGCACAAACAGTAATATCTCCACATTGCACGGTGCAATTCTGAAATTTTTAGCTTTTTCCTGCTAATCCTAGCATGATAAAGAAGATTCAAAGAGAGTGAGATGCCAGCTCCTTTCATTCAGTCAGTAGCTTCAAACATTTCTGGTATATGAAAAACATGTTTTTCAATGGCAAAAATCAATGAATATTGTAAATGCACAAACAGTAATATCTCCACATTGCAAGGTGCAATTCTGAAATTTTTAGCTTTTCCTGTTAATCCTAGCATGATAAAGAAGATTCAAAGAGAGTGAGATGCCAGCTCCTTTCATTCAGTCAGTAGCTTCAAACATTTCTGGACGTTTTTCAATGGCAAAAATCAATGAATATTGTAAATGCACAAACAGTAATATCTCCACATTGCAAGGTGCAATTCTGAAATTTTTAGCTTTTTCCTGTTAATCCTAGCATGATAAAGAAGATTCAAAGAGAGTGAGATGCCAGCTCCTTTCATTCAGTCAGTAGCTTCAAACATTTCTGGTATATGAAAAACATGTTTTTCAATGGCAAAAATCAATGAATATTGTAAATGCACAAACAGTAATATCTCCACATTGTAAGGTGCAAATCTGAAAATTTTAGCTTTTTCCTGCTAATCCTAGCATGATAAAGAAGATTCAAAGAGAGTGAGATGCCAGCTCCTTTCATTCAGTCAGTAGCTTCAAACATTTCTGGTATATGAAAAACATGTTTTTCAATGGCAAAAATCAATGAATATTGTAAATGCACAAACAGTAATATCTCCACATTGCACGGTGCAATTCTGAAATTTTTAGCTTTTTCCTGTTAATCCTAGCATGATAAAGAAGATTCAAAGAGAGTGAGATGCCAGCTCCTTTCATTCAGTCAGTAGCTTCAAACATTTCTGGTATATGAAAAACATGTTTTTCAATGGCAAAAATCAATGAATATTGTAAATGCACAAACAGTAATATCTCCACATTGCAAGGTGCAATTCTGAAATTTTTAGCTTTTTCCTGTTAATCCTAGCATGATAAAGAAGATTCAAAGAGAGTGAGATGCCAGCTCCTTTCATTCAGTCAGTAGCTTCAAACATTTCTGGTATATGAAAAACATGTTTTTCAATGGCAAAAATCAATGAATATTGTAAATGCACAAACAGTAATATCTCCACATTGCAAGGTGCAGTTCTGAAATTTTTTGCTTTTTCCTGTTAATCCTAGCATGATAAAGAAGATTCAAAGAGAGTGAGATGCCAGCTCCTTTCATTCAGTCAGTAGCTTCAAACATTTCTGGTATATGAAAAACATGTTTTTCAATGGCAAAAATCAATGAATATTGTAAATGCACAAACAGTAATATCTCCACATTGCACGGTGCAATTCTGAAATTTTTTGCTTTTTCCTGCTAATCCTAGCAGGATAAAGAAGATTCAAAGAGAGTGAGATGCCAGCTCCTTTCATTCAGTCAGTAGCTTCAAACATTTCCTCTTATATGAAAAACATGTTTTTCAATGGCAAAAATCAATGAATATTGTAAATGCACAAACAGTAATATCTCCACATTGCAAGGTGCAATTCTGAAATTTTTAGCTTTTTCCTGTTAATCCTAGCATGATAAAGAAGATTCAAAGAGAGTGAGATGCCAGCTCCTTTCATTCAGTCAGTAGCTTCAAACATTTCTGGACGTTTTTCAATGGCAAAAATCAATGAATATTGTAAATGCACAAACAGTAATATCTCCACATTGCAAGGTGCAATTCTGAAATTTTTAGCTTTTTCCTGTTAATCCTAGCATGATAAAGAAGATTCAAAGAGAGTGAGATGCCAGCTCCTTTCATTCAGTCAGTAGCTTCAAACATTTCTGGTATATGAAAAACATGTTTTTCAATGGCAAAAATCAATGAATATTGTAAATGCACAAACAGTAATATCTCCACATTGTAAGGTGCAAATCTGAAAATTTTAGCTTTTTCCTGCTAATCCTAGCATGATAAAGAAGATTCAAAGAGAGTGAGATGCCAGCTCCTTTCATTCAGTCAGTAGCTTCAAACATTTCTGGTATATGAAAAACATGTTTTTCAATGGCAAAAATCAATGAATATTGTAAATGCACAAACAGTAATATCTCCACATTGCACGGTGCAATTCTGAAATTTTTAGCTTTTTCCTGTTAATCCTAGCATGATAAAGAAGATTCAAAGAGAGTGAGATGCCAGCTCCTTTCATTCAGTCAGTAGCTTCAAACATTTCTGGTATATGAAAAACATGTTTTTCAATGGCAAAAATCAATGAATATTGTAAATGCACAAACAGTAATATCTCCACATTGCAAGGTGCAATTCTGAAATTTTTAGCTTTTTCCTGTTAATCCTAGCATGATAAAGAAGATTCAAAGAGAGTGAGATGCCAGCTCCTTTCATTCAGTCAGTAGCTTCAAACATTTCTGGTATATGAAAAACATGTTTTTCAATGGCAAAAATCAATGAATATTGTAAATGCACAAACAGTAATATCTCCACATTGCAAGGTGCAATTCTGAAATTTTTAGCTTTTTCCTGTTAATCCTAGCATGATAAAGAAGATTCAAAGAGAGTGAGATGCCAGCTCCTTTCATTCAGTCAGTAGCTTCAAACATTTCTGGTATATGAAAAACATGTTTTTCAATGGCAAAAATCAATGAATATTGTAAATGCACAAACAGTAATATCTCCACATTGCAAGGTGCAATTCTGAAATTTTTTGCTTTTTCCTGCTAATCCTAGCATGATAAAGAAGATTCAAAGAGAGTGAGATGCCAGCTCCTTTCATTCAGTCAGTAGCTTCAAACATTTCTGGTATATGAAAAACATGTTTTTCAATGGCAAAAATCAATGAATATTGTAAATGCACAAACAGTAATATCTCCACATTGCAAGGTGCAATTCTGAAATTTTTAGCTTTTTCCTGCTAATCCTAGCATGATAAAGAAGATTCAAAGAGAGTGAGATGCCAGCTCCTTTCATTCAGTCAGTAGCTTCAAACATTTCTGGTATATGAAAAACATGTTTTTCAATGGCAAAAATCAATGAATATTGTAAATGCACAAACAGTAATATCTCCACATTGCACGGTGCAATTCTGAAATTTTTAGCTTTTTCCTGTTAATCCTAGCATGATAAAGAAGATTCAAAGAGAGTGAGATGCCAGCTCCTTTCATTCAGTCAGTAGCTTCAAACATTTCTGGTATATGAAAAACATGTTTTTCAATGGCAAAAATCAATGAATATTGTAAATGCACAAACAGTAATATCTCCACATTGCAAGGTGCAATTCTGAAATTTTTAGCTTTTTCCTGTTAATCCTAGCATGATAAAGAAGATTCAAAGAGAGTGAGATGCCAGCTCCTTTCATTCAGTCAGTAGCTTCAAACATTTCTGGTATATGAAAAACATGTTTTTCAATGGCAAAAATCAATGAATATTGTAAATGCACAAACAGTAATATCTCCACATTGCAAGGTGCAATTCTGAAATTTTTAGCTTTTTCCTGTTAATCCTAGCATGATAAAGAAGATTCAAAGAGAGTGAGATGCCAGCTCCTTTCATTCAGTCAGTAGCTTCAAACATTTCTGGTATATGAAAAACATGTTTTTCAATGGCAAAAATCAATGAATATTGTAAATGCACAAACAGTAATATCTCCACATTGCACGGTGCAATTCTGAAATTTTTTGCTTTTTCCTGCTAATCCTAGCATGATAAAGAAGATTCAAAGAGAGTGAGATGCCAGCTCCTTTCATTCAGTCAGTAGCTTCAAACATTTCTGGTATATGAAAAACATGTTTTTCAATGGCAAAAATCAATGAATATTGTAAATGCACAAACAGTAATATCTCCACATTGCACGGTGCAATTCTGAAATTTTTAGCTTTTTCCTGCTAATCCTAGCATGATAAAGAAGATTCAAAGAGAGTGAGATGCCAGCTCCTTTCATTCAGTCAGTAGCTTCAAACATTTCTGGTATATGAAAAACATGTTTTTCAATGGCAAAAATCAATGAATATTGTAAATGCACAAACAGTAATATCTCCACATTGCACGGTGCAATTCTGAAATTTTTAGCTTTTTCCTGTTAATCCTAGCATGATAAAGAAGATTCAAAGAGAGTGAGATGCCAGCTCCTTTCATTCAGTCAGTAGCTTCAAACATTTCTGGTATATGAAAAACATGTTTTTCAATGGCAAAAATCAATGAATATTGTAAATGCACAAACAGTAATATCTCCACATTGCACGGTGCAATTCTGAAATTTTTAGCTTTTTCCTGCTAATCCTAGCATGATAAAGAAGATTCAAAGAGAGTGAGATGCCAGCTCCTTTCATTCAGTCAGTAGCTTCAAACATTTCTGGTATATGAAAAACATGTTTTTCAATGGCAAAAATCAATGAATATTGTAAATGCACAAACAGTAATATCTCCACATTGCAAGGTGCAATTCTGAAATTTTTAGCTTTTTCCTGTTAATCCTAGCATGATAAAGAAGATTCAAAGAGAGTGAGATGCCAGCTCCTTTCATTCAGTCAGTAGCTTCAAACATTTCTGGTATATGAAAAACATGTTTTTCAATGGCAAAAATCAATGAATATTGTAAATGCACAAACAGTAATATCTCCACATTGCACGGTGCAATTCTGAAATTTTTAGCTTTTTCCTGCTAATCCTAGCATGATAAAGAAGATTCAAAGAGAGTGAGATGCCAGCTCCTTTCATTCAGTCAGTAGCTTCAAACATTTCTGGACGTTTTTCAATGGCAAAAATCAATGAATATTGTAAATGCACAAACAGTAATATCTCCACATTGCAAGGTGCAATTCTGAAATTTTTTGCTTTTTCCTGCTAATCCTAGCATGATAAAGAAGATTCAAAGAGAGTGAGATGCCAGCTCCTTTCATTCAGTCAGTAGCTTCAAACATTTCTGGACGTTTTTCAATGGCAAAAATCAATGAATATTGTAAATGCACAAACAGTAATATCTCCACATTGCACGGTGCAATTCTGAAATTTTTAGCTTTTTCCTGTTAATCCTAGCATGATAAAGAAGATTCAAAGAGAGTGAGATGCCAGCTCCTTTCATTCAGTCAGTAGCTTCAAACATTTCTGGTATATGAAAAACATGTTTTTCAATGGCAAAAATCAATGAATATTGTAAATGCACAAACAGTAATATCTCCACATTGCACGGTGCAATTCTGAAATTTTTAGCTTTTTCCTGCTAATCCTAGCATGATAAAGAAGATTCAAAGAGAGTGAGATGCCAGCTCCTTTCATTCAGTCAGTAGCTTCAAACATTTCTGGTATATGAAAAACATGTTTTTCAATGGCAAAAATCAATGAATATTGTAAATGCACAAACAGTAATATCTCCACATTGCAAGGTGCAATTCTGAAATTTTTTGCTTTTTCCTGTTAATCCTAGCATGATAAAGAAGATTCAAAGAGAGTGAGATGCCAGCTCCTTTCATTCAGTCAGTAGCTTCAAACATTTCTGGACGTTTTTCAATGGCAAAAATCAATGAATATTGTAAATGCACAAACAGTAATATCTCCACATTGCACGGTGCAATTCTGAAATTTTTTGCTTTTTCCTGCTAATCCTAGCATGATAAAGAAGATTCAAAGAGAGTGAGATGCCAGCTCCTTTCATTCAGTCAGTAGCTTCAAACATTTCTGGTATATGAAAAACATGTTTTTCAATGGCAAAAATCAATGAATATTGTAAATGCACAAACAGTAATATCTCCACATTGCAAGGTGCAATTCTGAAATTTTTTGCTTTTTCCTGCTAATCCTAGCATGATAAAGAAGATTCAAAGAGAGTGAGATGCCAGCTCCTTTCATTCAGTCAGTAGCTTCAAACATTTCTGGTATATGAAAAACATGTTTTTCAATGGCAAAAATCAATGAATATTGTAAATGCACAAACAGTAATATCTCCACATTGCACGGTGCAATTCTGAAATTTTTAGCTTTTTCCTGCTAATCCTAGCATGATAAAGAAGATTCAAAGAGAGTGAGATGCCAGCTCCTTTCATTCAGTCAGTAGCTTCAAACATTTCTGGTATATGAAAAACATGTTTTTCAATGGCAAAAATCAATGAATATTGTAAATGCACAAACAGTAATATCTCCACATTGCACGGTGCAATTCTGAAATTTTTTGCTTTTTCCTGTTAATCCTAGCATGATAAAGAAGATTCAAAGAGAGTGAGATGCCAGCTCCTTTCATTCAGTCAGTAGCTTCAAACATTTCTGGTATATGAAAAACATGTTTTTCAATGGCAAAAATCAATGAATATTGTAAATGCACAAACAGTAATATCTCCACATTGCACGGTGCAATTCTGAAATTTTTTGCTTTTTCCTGCTAATCCTAGCATGATAAAGAAGATTCAAAGAGAGTGAGATGCCAGCTCCTTTCATTCAGTCAGTAGCTTCAAACATTTCTGGTATATGAAAAACATGTTTTTCAATGGCAAAAATCAATGAATATTGTAAATGCACAAACAGTAATATCTCCACATTGCACGGTGCAATTCTGAAATTTTTTGCTTTTTCCTGTTAATCCTAGCATGATAAAGAAGATTCAAAGAGAGTGAGATGCCAGCTCCTTTCATTCAGTCAGTAGCTTCAAACATTTCTGGTATATGAAAAACATGTTTTTCAATGGCAAAAATCAATGAATATTGTAAATGCACAAACAGTAATATCTCCACATTGCAAGGTGCAATTCTGAAATTTTTTGCTTTTTCCTGTTAATCCTAGCATGATAAAGAAGATTCAAAGAGAGTGAGATGCCAGCTCCTTTCATTCAGTCAGTAGCTTCAAACATTTCTGGTATATGAAAAACATGTTTTTCAATGGCAAAAATCAATGAATATTGTAAATGCACAAACAGTAATATCTCCACATTGCACGGTGCAATTCTGAAATTTTTTGCTTTTTCCTGCTAATCCTAGCATGATAAAGAAGATTCAAAGAGAGTGAGATGCCAGCTCCTTTCATTCAGTCAGTAGCTTCAAACATTTCTGGACGTTTTTCAATGGCAAAAATCAATGAATATTGTAAATGCACAAACAGTAATATCTCCACATTGCAAGGTGCAATTCTGAAATTTTTAGCTTTTTCCTGTTAATCCTAGCATGATAAAGAAGATTCAAAGAGAGTGAGATGCCAGCTCCTTTCATTCAGTCAGTAGCTTCAAACATTTCTGGTATATGAAAAACATGTTTTTCAATGGCAAAAATCAATGAATATTGTAAATGCACAAACAGTAATATCTCCACATTGCACGGTGCAATTCTGAAATTTTTTGCTTTTTCCTGCTAATCCTAGCATGATAAAGAAGATTCAAAGAGAGTGAGATGCCAGCTCCTTTCATTCAGTCAGTAGCTTCAAACATTTCTGGTATATGAAAAACATGTTTTTCAATGGCAAAAATCAATGAATATTGTAAATGCACAAACAGTAATATCTCCACATTGCAAGGTGCAATTCTGAAATTTTTAGCTTTTTCCTGTTAATCCTAGCATGATAAAGAAGATTCAAAGAGAGTGAGATGCCAGCTCCTTTCATTCAGTCAGTAGCTTCAAACATTTCTGGTATATGAAAAACATGTTTTTCAATGGCAAAAATCAATGAATATTGTAAATGCACAAACAGTAATATCTCCACATTGCAAGGTGCAATTCTGAAATTTTTAGCTTTTTCCTGCTAATCCTAGCATGATAAAGAAGATTCAAAGAGAGTGAGATGCCAGCTCCTTTCATTCAGTCAGTAGCTTCAAACATTTCTGGTATATGAAAAACATGTTTTTCAATGGCAAAAATCAATGAATATTGTAAATGCACAAACAGTAATATCTCCACATTGCAAGGTGCAATTCTGAAATTTTTAGCTTTTTCCTGCTAATCCTAGCATGATAAAGAAGATTCAAAGAGAGTGAGATGCCAGCTCCTTTCATTCAGTCAGTAGCTTCAAACATTTCTGGACGTTTTTCAATGGCAAAAATCAATGAATATTGTAAATGCACAAACAGTAATATCTCCACATTGCACGGTGCAATTCTGAAATTTTTAGCTTTTTCCTGTTAATCCTAGCATGATAAAGAAGATTCAAAGAGAGTGAGATGCCAGCTCCTTTCATTCAGTCAGTAGCTTCAAACATTTCTGGTATATGAAAAACATGTTTTTCAATGGCAAAAATCAATGAATATTGTAAATGCACAAACAGTAATATCTCCACATTGCAAGGTGCAATTCTGAAATTTTTTGCTTTTTCCTGTTAATCCTAGCATGATAAAGAAGATTCAAAGAGAGTGAGATGCCAGCTCCTTTCATTCAGTCAGTAGCTTCAAACATTTCTGGTATATGAAAAACATGTTTTTCAATGGCAAAAATCAATGAATATTGTAAATGCACAAACAGTAATATCTCCACATTGCAAGGTGCAATTCTGAAATTTTTAGCTTTTTCCTGCTAATCCTAGCATGATAAAGAAGATTCAAAGAGAGTGAGATGCCAGCTCCTTTCATTCAGTCAGTAGCTTCAAACATTTCTGGTATATGAAAAACATGTTTTTCAATGGCAAAAATCAATGAATATTGTAAATGCACAAACAGTAATATCTCCACATTGCAAGGTGCAATTCTGAAATTTTTAGCTTTTTCCTGCTAATCCTAGCATGATAAAGAAGATTCAAAGAGAGTGAGATGCCAGCTCCTTTCATTCAGTCAGTAGCTTCAAACATTTCTGGACGTTTTTCAATGGCAAAAATCAATGAATATTGTAAATGCACAAACAGTAATATCTCCACATTGCACGGTGCAATTCTGAAATTTTTAGCTTTTTCCTGTTAATCCTAGCATGATAAAGAAGATTCAAAGAGAGTGAGATGCCAGCTCCTTTCATTCAGTCAGTAGCTTCAAACATTTCTGGTATATGAAAAACATGTTTTTCAATGGCAAAAATCAATGAATATTGTAAATGCACAAACAGTAATATCTCCACATTGCAAGGTGCAATTCTGAAATTTTTTGCTTTTTCCTGTTAATCCTAGCATGATAAAGAAGATTCAAAGAGAGTGAGATGCCAGCTCCTTTCATTCAGTCAGTAGCTTCAAACATTTCTGGTATATGAAAAACATGTTTTTCAATGGCAAAAATCAATGAATATTGTAAATGCACAAACAGTAATATCTCCACATTGCAAGGTGCAATTCTGAAATTTTTAGCTTTTTCCTGCTAATCCTAGCATGATAAAGAAGATTCAAAGAGAGTGAGATGCCAGCTCCTTTCATTCAGTCAGTAGCTTCAAACATTTCTGGTATATGAAAAACATGTTTTTCAATGGCAAAAATCAATGAATATTGTAAATGCACAAACAGTAATATCTCCACATTGCAAGGTGCAATTCTGAAATTTTTTGCTTTTTCCTGCTAATCCTAGCATGATAAAGAAGATTCAAAGAGAGTGAGATGCCAGCTCCTTTCATTCAGTCAGTAGCTTCAAACATTTCTGGTATATGAAAAACATGTTTTTCAATGGCAAAAATCAATGAATATTGTAAATGCACAAACAGTAATATCTCCACATTGCACGGTGCAATTCTGAAATTTTTTGCTTTTTCCTGTTAATCCTAGCATGATAAAGAAGATTCAAAGAGAGTGAGATGCCAGCTCCTTTCATTCAGTCAGTAGCTTCAAACATTTCTGGTATATGAAAAACATGTTTTTCAATGGCAAAAATCAATGAATATTGTAAATGCACAAACAGTAATATCTCCACATTGCACGGTGCAATTCTGAAATTTTTTGCTTTTTCCTGCTAATCCTAGCATGATAAAGAAGATTCAAAGAGAGTGAGATGCCAGCTCCTTTCATTCAGTCAGTAGCTTCAAACATTTCTGGTATATGAAAAACATGTTTTTCAATGGCAAAAATCAATGAATATTGTAAATGCACAAACAGTAATATCTCCACATTGCACGGTGCAATTCTGAAATTTTTTGCTTTTTCCTGTTAATCCTAGCATGATAAAGAAGATTCAAAGAGAGTGAGATGCCAGCTCCTTTCATTCAGTCAGTAGCTTCAAACATTTCTGGTATATGAAAAACATGTTTTTCAATGGCAAAAATCAATGAATATTGTAAATGCACAAACAGTAATATCTCCACATTGCAAGGTGCAATTCTGAAATTTTTTGCTTTTTCCTGTTAATCCTAGCATGATAAAGAAGATTCAAAGAGAGTGAGATGCCAGCTCCTTTCATTCAGTCAGTAGCTTCAAACATTTCTGGTATATGAAAAACATGTTTTTCAATGGCAAAAATCAATGAATATTGTAAATGCACAAACAGTAATATCTCCACATTGCACGGTGCAATTCTGAAATTTTTTGCTTTTTCCTGCTAATCCTAGCATGATAAAGAAGATTCAAAGAGAGTGAGATGCCAGCTCCTTTCATTCAGTCAGTAGCTTCAAACATTTCTGGTATATGAAAAACATGTTTTTCAATGGCAAAAATCAATGAATATTGTAAATGCACAAACAGTAATATCTCCACATTGCATGGTGCAATTCTGAAATTTTTTGCTTTTTCCTGCTAATCCTAGCATGATAAAGAAGATTCAAAGAGAATGAGATGCCAGCTCCTTTCATTCAGTCAGTAGCTTCAAACATTTCTGGACGTTTTTCAATGGCAAAAATCAATGAATATTGTAAATGCACAAACAGTAATATCTCCACATTGCAAGGTGCAATTCTGAAATTTTTAGCTTTTTCCTGTTAATCCTAGCATGATAAAGAAGATTCAAAGAGAGTGAGATGCCAGCTCCTTTCATTCAGTCAGTAGCTTCAAACATTTCTGGTATATGAAAAACATGTTTTTCAATGGCAAAAATCAATGAATATTGTAAATGCACAAACAGTAATATCTCCACATTGCACGGTGCAATTCTGAAATTTTTAGCTTTTTCCTGTTAATCCTAGCATGATAAAGAAGATTCAAAGAGAGTGAGATGCCAGCTCCTTTCATTCAGTCAGTAGCTTCAAACATTTCTGGTATATGAAAAACATGTTTTTCAATGGCAAAAATCAATGAATATTGTAAATGCACAAACAGTAATATCTCCACATTGCAAGGTGCAATTCTGAAATTTTTTGCTTTTTCCTGCTAATCCTAGCATGATAAAGAAGATTCAAAGAGAGTGAGATGCCAGCTCCTTTCATTCAGTCAGTAGCTTCAAACATTTCTGGACGTTTTTCAATGGCAAAAATCAATGAATATTGTAAATGCACAAACAGTAATATCTCCACATTGCACGGTGCAATTCTGAAATTTTTAGCTTTTTCCTGTTAATCCTAGCATGATAAAGAAGATTCAAAGAGAGTGAGATGCCAGCTCCTTTCATTCAGTCAGTAGCTTCAAACATTTCTGGTATATGAAAAACATGTTTTTCAATGGCAAAAATCAATGAATATTGTAAATGCACAAACAGTAATATCTCCACATTGCAAGGTGCAATTCTGAAATTTTTTGCTTTTTCCTGCTAATCCTAGCATGATAAAGAAGATTCAAAGAGAGTGAGATGCCAGCTCCTTTCATTCAGTCAGTAGCTTCAAACATTTCTGGACGTTTTTCAATGGCAAAAATCAATGAATATTGTAAATGCACAAACAGTAATATCTCCACATTGCAAGGTGCAATTCTGAAATTTTTAGCTTTTTCCTGTTAATCCTAGCATGATAAAGAAGATTCAAAGAGAGTGAGATGCCAGCTCCTTTCATTCAGTCAGTAGCTTCAAACATTTCTGGTATATGAAAAACATGTTTTTCAATGGCAAAAATCAATGAATATTGTAAATGCACAAACAGTAATATCTCCACATTGCACGGTGCAATTCTGAAATTTTTAGCTTTTTCCTGTTAATCCTAGCATGATAAAGAAGATTCAAAGAGAGTGAGATGCCAGCTCCTTTCATTCAGTCAGTAGCTTCAAACATTTCTGGTATATGAAAAACATGTTTTTCAATGGCAAAAATCAATGAATATTGTAAATGCACAAACAGTAATATCTCCACATTGCACGGTGCAATTCTGAAATTTTTAGCTTTTTCCTGTTAATCCTAGCATGATAAAGAAGATTCAAAGAGAGTGAGATGCCAGCTCCTTTCATTCAGTCAGTAGCTTCAAACATTTCTGGACGTTTTTCAATGGCAAAAATCAATGAATATTGTAAATGCACAAACAGTAATATCTCCACATTGCACGGTGCAATTCTGAAATTTTTTGCTTTTTCCTGCTAATCCTAGCATGATAAAGAAGATTCAAAGAGAGTGAGATGCCAGCTCCTTTCATTCAGTCAGTAGCTTCAAACATTTCTGGACGTTTTTCAATGGCAAAAATCAATGAATATTGTAAATGCACAAACAGTAATATCTCCACATTGCACGGTGCAATTCTGAAATTTTTAGCTTTTTCCTGTTAATCCTAGCATGATAAAGAAGATTCAAAGAGAGGGAGATGCCAGCTCCTTTCATTCAGTCAGTAGCTTCAAACATTTCTGGACGTTTTTCAATGGCAAAAATCAATGAATATTGTAAATGCACAAACAGTAATATCTCCACATTGCACGGTGCAATTCTGAAATTTTTAGCTTTTTCCTGTTAATCCTAGCATGATAAAGAAGATTCAAAGAGAGTGAGATGCCAGCTCCTTTCATTCAGTCAGTAGCTTCAAACATTTCTGGACGTTTTTCAATGGCAAAAATCAATGAATATTGTAAATGCACAAACAGTAATATCTCCACATTGCACGGTGCAATTCTGAAATTTTTAGCTTTTTCCTGTTAATCCTAGCATGATAAAGAAGATTCAAAGAGAGTGAGATGCCAGCTCCTTTCATTCAGTCAGTAGCTTCAAACATTTCTGGACGTTTTTCAATGGCAAAAATCAATGAATATTGTAAATGCACAAACAGTAATATCTCCACATTGCACGGTGCAATTCTGAAATTTTTAGCTTTTTCCTGTTAATCCTAGCATGATAAAGAAGATTCAAAGAGAGTGAGATGCCAGCTCCTTTCATTCAGTCAGTAGCTTCAAACATTTCTGGACGTTTTTCAATGGCAAAAATCAATGAATATTGTAAATGCACAAACAGTAATATCTCCACATTGCACGGTGCAATTCTGAAATTTTTAGCTTTTTCCTGTTAATCCTAGCATGATAAAGAAGATTCAAAGAGAGTGAGATGCCAGCTCCTTTCATTCAGTCAGTAGCTTCAAACATTTCTGGACGTTTTTCAATGGCAAAAATCAATGAATATTGTAAATGCACAAACAGTAATATCTCCACATTGCACGGTGCAATTCTGAAATTTTTTGCTTTTTCCTGCTAATCCTAGCATGATAAAGAAGATTCAAAGAGAGTGAGATGCCAGCTCCTTTCATTCAGTCAGTAGCTTCAAACATTTCTGGTATATGAAAAACATGTTTTTCAATGGCAAAAATCAATGAATATTGTAAATGCACAAACAGTAATATCTCCACATTGCACGGTGCAATTCTGAAATTTTTAGCTTTTTCCTGTTAATCCTAGCATGATAAAGAAGATTCAAAGAGAGTGAGATGCCAGCTCCTTTCATTCAGTCAGTAGCTTCAAACATTTCTGGTATATGAAAAACATGTTTTTCAATGGCAAAAATCAATGAATATTGTAAATGCACAAACAGTAATATCTCCACATTGCACGGTGCAATTCTGAAATTTTTAGCTTTTTCCTGTTAATCCTAGCATGATAAAGAAGATTCAAAGAGAGTGAGATGCCAGCTCCTTTCATTCAGTCAGTAGCTTCAAACATTTCTGGACGTTTTTCAATGGCAAAAATCAATGAATATTGTAAATGCACAAACAGTAATATCTCCACATTGCACGGTGCAATTCTGAAATTTTTAGCTTTTTCCTGTTAATCCTAGCATGATAAAGAAGATTCAAAGAGAGTGAGATGCCAGCTCCTTTCATTCAGTCAGTAGCTTCAAACATTTCTGGACGTTTTTCAATGGCAAAAATCAATGAATATTGTAAATGCACAAACAGTAATATCTCCACATTGCACGGTGCAATTCTGAAATTTTTAGCTTTTTCCTGTTAATCCTAGCATGATAAAGAAGATTCAAAGAGAGTGAGATGCCAGCTCCTTTCATTCAGTCAGTAGCTTCAAACATTTCTGGTATATGAAAAACATGTTTTTCAATGGCAAAAATCAATGAATATTGTAAATGCACAAACAGTAATATCTCCACATTGCACGGTGCAATTCTGAAATTTTTTGCTTTTTCCTGCTAATCCTAGCATGATAAAGAAGATTCAAAGAGAGTGAGATGCCAGCTCCTTTCATTCAGTCAGTAGCTTCAAACATTTCTGGTATATGAAAAACATGTTTTTCAATGGCAAAAATCAATGAATATTGTAAATGCACAAACAGTAATATCTCCACATTGCACGGTGCAATTCTGAAATTTTTAGCTTTTTCCTGTTAATCCTAGCATGATAAAGAAGATTCAAAGAGAGTGAGATGCCAGCTCCTTTCATTCAGTCAGTAGCTTCAAACATTTCTGGTATATGAAAAACATGTTTTTCAATGGCAAAAATCAATGAATATTGTAAATGCACAAACAGTAATATCTCCACATTGCACGGTGCAATTCTGAAATTTTTAGCTTTTTCCTGTTAATCCTAGCATGATAAAGAAGATTCAAAGAGAGTGAGATGCCAGCTCCTTTCATTCAGTCAGTAGCTTCAAACATTTCTGGACGTTTTTCAATGGCAAAAATCAATGAATATTGTAAATGCACAAACAGTAATATCTCCACATTGCACGGTGCAATTCTGAAATTTTTAGCTTTTTCCTGTTAATCCTAGCATGATAAAGAAGATTCAAAGAGAGTGAGATGCCAGCTCTTTCATTCAGTCAGTAGCTTCAAACATTTCTGGACGTTTTTCAATGGCAAAAATCAATGAATATTGTAAATGCACAAACAGTAATATCTCCACATTGCACGGTGCAATTCTGAAATTTTTAGCTTTTTCCTGTTAATCCTAGCATGATAAAGAAGATTCAAAGAGAGTGAGATGCCAGCTCCTTTCATTCAGTCAGTAGCTTCAAACATTTCTGGACGTTTTTCAATGGCAAAAATCAATGAATATTGTAAATGCACAAACAGTAATATCTCCACATTGCACGGTGCAATTCTGAAATTTTTAGCTTTTTCCTGTTAATTCTAGCATGATAAAGAAGATTCAAAGAGAGTGAGATGCCAGCTCCTTTCATTCAGTCAGTAGCTTCAAACATTTCTGGACGTTTTTCAATGGCAAAAATCAATGAATATTGTAAATGCACAAACAGTAATATCTCCACATTGCACGGTGCAATTCTGAAATTTTTAGCTTTTTCCTGTTAATCCTAGCATGATAAAGAAGATTCAAAGAGAGTGAGATGCCAGCTCCTTTCATTCAGTCAGTAGCTTCAAACATTTCTGGTATATGAAAAACATGTTTTTCAATGGCAAAAATCAATGAATATTGTAAATGCACAAACAGTAATATCTCCACATTGCACGGTGCAATTCTGAAATTTTTAGCTTTTTCCTGTTAATCCTAGCATGATAAAGAAGATTCAAAGAGAGTGAGATGCCAGCTCCTTTCATTCAGTCAGTAGCTTCAAACATTTCTGGACGTTTTTCAATGGCAAAAATCAATGAATATTGTAAATGCACAAACAGTAATATCTCCACATTGCACGGTGCAATTCTGAAATTTTTAGCTTTTTCCTGTTAATCCTAGCATGATAAAGAAGATTCAAAGAGAGTGAGATGCCAGCTCCTTTCATTCAGTCAGTAGCTTCAAACATTTCTGGACGTTTTTCAATGGCAAAAATCAATGAATATTGTAAATGCACAAACAGTAATATCTCCACATTGCACGGTGCAATTCTGAAATTTTTAGCTTTTTCCTGTTAATCCTAGCATGATAAAGAAGATTCAAAGAGAGTGAGATGCCAGCTCCTTTCATTCAGTCAGTAGCTTCAAACATTTCTGGACGTTTTTCAATGGCAAAAATCAATGAATATTGTAAATGCACAAACAGTAATATCTCCACATTGCACGGTGCAATTCTGAAATTTTTAGCTTTTTCCTGTTAATCCTAGCATGATAAAGAAGATTCAAAGAGAGTGAGATGCCAGCTCCTTTCATTCAGTCAGTAGCTTCAAACATTTCTGGACGTTTTTCAATGGCAAAAATCAATGAATATTGTAAATGCACAAACAGGAATATCTCCACATTGCACTGTGCAATTCTGAAATTTTTAGCTTTTTCCTGTTAATCCTAGCATGATAAAGAAGATTCAAAGAGAGTGAGATGCCAGCTCCTTTCATTCAGTCAGTAGCTTCAAACATTTCTGGTATATGAAAAACATGTTTTTCAATGGCAAAAATCAATGAATATTGTAAATGCACAAACAGTAATATCTCCACATTGCACGGTGCAATTCTGAAATTTTTTGCTTTTTCCTGCTAATCCTAGCATGATAAAGAAGATTCAAAGAGAGTGAGATGCCAGCTCCTTTCATTCAGTCAGTAGCTTCAAACATTTCTGGTATATGAAAAACATGTTTTTCAATGGCAAAAATCAATGAATATTGTAAATGCACAAACAGTAATATCTCCACATTGCACGGTGCAATTCTGAAATTTTTAGCTTTTTCCTGTTAATCCTAGCATGATAAAGAAGATTCAAAGAGAGTGAGATGCCAGCTCCTTTCATTCAGTCAGTAGCTTCAAACATTTCTGGACGTTTTTCAATGGCAAAAATCAATGAATATTGTAAATGCACAAACAGTAATATCTCCACATTGCACGGTGCAATTCTGAAATTTTTAGCTTTTTCCTGTTAATCCTAGCATGATAAAGAAGATTCAAAGAGAGTGAGATGCCAGCTCCTTTCATTCAGTCAGTAGCTTCAAACATTTCTGGTATATGAAAAACATGTTTTTCAATGGCAAAAATCAATGAATATTGTAAATGCACAAACAGTAATATCTCCACATTGCACGGTGCAATTCTGAAATTTTTAGCTTTTTCCTGTTAATCCTAGCATGATAAAGAAGATTCAAAGAGAGTGAGATGCCAGCTCCTTTCATTCAGTCAGTAGCTTCAAACATTTCTGGTATATGAAAAACATGTTTTTCAATGGCAAAAATCAATGAATATTGTAAATGCACAAACAGTAATATCTCCACATTGCACGGTGCAATTCTGAAATTTTTAGCTTTTTCCTGTTAATCCTAGCATGATAAAGAAGATTCAAAGAGAGTGAGATGCCAGCTCCTTTCATTCAGTCAGTAGCTTCAAACATTTCTGGATATGAAAACATGTTTTTCAATGGCAAAAATCAATGAATATTGTAAATGCACAAACAGTAATATCTCCACATTGCACGGTGCAATTCTGAAATTTTTAGCTTTTTCCTGTTAATCCTAGCATGATAAAGAAGATTCAAAGAGAGTGAGATGCCAGCTCCTTTCATTCAGTCAGTAGCTTCAAACATTTCTGGTATATGAAAAACATGTTTTTCAATGGCAAAAATCAATGAATATTGTAAATGCACAAACAGTAATATCTCCACATTGCACGGTGCAATTCTGAAATTTTTAGCTTTTTCCTGTTAATCCTAGCATGATAAAGAAGATTCAAAGAGAGTGAGATGCCAGCTCCTTTCATTCAGTCAGTAGCTTCAAACATTTCTGGTATATGAAAAACATGTTTTTCAATGGCAAAAATCAATGAATATTGTAAATGCACAAACAGTAATATCTCCACATTGCACGGTGCAATTCTGAAATTTTTAGCTTTTTCCTGTTAATCCTAGCATGATAAAGAAGATTCAAAGAGAGTGAGATGCCAGCTCCTTTCATTCAGTCAGTAGCTTCAAACATTTCTGGACGTTTTTCAATGGCAAAAATCAATGAATATTGTAAATGCACAAACAGTAATATCTCCACATTGCACGGTGCAATTCTGAAATTTTTAGCTTTTTCCTGTTAATCCTAGCATGATAAAGAAGATTCAAAGAGAGTGAGATGCCAGCTCCTTTCATTCAGTCAGTAGCTTCAAACATTTCTGGACGTTTTTCAATGGCAAAAATCAATGAATATTGTAAATGCACAAACAGTAATATCTCCACATTGCACGGTGCAATTCTGAAATTTTTTGCTTTTTCCTGTTAATCCTAGCATGATAAAGAAGATTCAAAGAGAGTGAGATGCCAGCTCCTTTCATTCAGTCAGTAGCTTCAAACATTTCTGGTATATGAAAAACATGTTTTTCAATGGCAAAAATCAATGAATATTGTAAATGCACAAACAGTAATATCTCCACATTGCACGGTGCAATTCTGAAATTTTTTGCTTTTTCCTGCTAATCCTAGCATGATAAAGAAGATTCAAAGAGAGTGAGATGCCAGCTCCTTTCATTCAGTCAGTAGCTTCAAACATTTCTGGTATATGAAAAACATGTTTTTCAATGGCAAAAATCAATGAATATTGTAAATGCACAAACAGTAATATCTCCACATTGCACGGTGCAATTCTGAAATTTTTAGCTTTTTCCTGTTAATCCTAGCATGATAAAGAAGATTCAAAGAGAGTGAGATGCCAGCTCCTTTCATTCAGTCAGTAGCTTCAAACATTTCTGGTATATGAAAAACATGTTTTTCAATGGCAAAAATCAATGAATATTGTAAATGCACAAACAGTAATATCTCCACATTGCACGGTGCAATTCTGAAATTTTTAGCTTTTTCCTGTTAATCCTAGCATGATAAAGAAGATTCAAAGAGAGTGAGATGCCAGCTCCTTTCATTCAGTCAGTAGCTTCAAACATTTCTGGTATATGAAAAACATGTTTTTCAATGGCAAAAATCAATGAATATTGTAAATGCACAAACAGTAATATCTCCACATTGCAAGGTGCAATTCTGAAATTTTTAGCTTTTTCCTGTTAATCCTAGCATGATAAAGAAGATTCAAAGAGAGTGAGATGCCAGCTCCTTTCATTCAGTCAGTAGCTTCAAACATTTCTGGACGTTTTTCAATGGCAAAAATCAATGAATATTGTAAATGCACAAACAGTAATATCTCCACATTGCACGGTGCAATTCTGAAATTTTTAGCTTTTTCCTGTTAATCCTAGCATGATAAAGAAGATTCAAAGAGAGTGAGATGCCAGCTCCTTTCATTCAGTCAGTAGCTTCAAACATTTCTGGACGTTTTTCAATGGCAAAAATCAATGAATATTGTAAATGCACAAACAGTAATATCTCCACATTGCACGGTGCAATTCTGAAATTTTTAGCTTTTTCCTGTTAATCCTAGCATGATAAAGAAGATTCAAAGAGAGTGAGATGCCAGCTCCTTTCATTCAGTCAGTAGCTTCAAACATTTCTGGACGTTTTTCAATGGCAAAAATCAATGAATATTGTAAATGCACAAACAGTAATATCTCCACATTGCACGGTGCAATTCTGAAATTTTTTGCTTTTTCCTGTTAATCCTAGCATGATAAAGAAGATTCAAAGAGAGTGAGATGCCAGCTCCTTTCATTCAGTCAGTAGCTTCAAACATTTCTGGACGTTTTTCAATGGCAAAAATCAATGAATATTGTAAATGCACAAACAGTAATATCTCCACATTGCACGGTGCAATTCTGAAATTTTTAGCTTTTTCCTGTTAATCCTAGCATGATAAAGAAGATTCAAAGAGAGTGAGATGCCAGCTCCTTTCATTCAGTCAGTAGCTTCAAACATTTCTGGTATATGAAAAACATGTTTTTCAATGGCAAAAATCAATGAATATTGTAAATGCACAAACAGTAATATCTCCACATTGCACGGTGCAATTCTGAAATTTTTAGCTTTTTCCTGTTAATCCTAGCATGATAAAGAAGATTCAAAGAGAGTGAGATGCCAGCTCCTTTCATTCAGTCAGTAGCTTCAAACATTTCTGGACGTTTTTCAATGGCAAAAATCAATGAATATTGTAAATGCACAAACAGTAATATCTCCACATTGCACGGTGCAATTCTGAAATTTTTAGCTTTTTCCTGTTAATCCTAGCATGATAAAGAAGATTCAAAGAGAGTGAGATGCCAGCTCCTTTCATTCAGTCAGTAGCTTCAAACATTTCTGGTATATGAAAAACATGTTTTTCAATGGCAAAAATCAATGAATATTGTAAATGCACAAACAGTAATATCTCCACATTGCACGGTGCAATTCTGAAATTTTTAGCTTTTTCCTGTTAATCCTAGCATGATAAAGAAGATTCAAAGAGAGTGAGATGCCAGCTCCTTTCATTCAGTCAGTAGCTTCAAACATTTCTGGTATATGAAAAACATGTTTTTCAATGGCAAAAATCAATGAATATTGTAAATGCACAAACAGTAATATCTCCACATTGCACGGTGCAATTCTGAAATTTTTAGCTTTTTCCTGTTAATCCTAGCATGATAAAGAAGATTCAAAGAGAGTGAGATGCCAGCTCCTTTCATTCAGTCAGTAGCTTCAAACATTTCTGGTATATGAAAAACATGTTTTTCAATGGCAAAAATCAATGAATATTGTAAATGCACAAACAGTAATATCTCCACATTGCACGGTGCAATTCTGAAATTTTTAGCTTTTTCCTGTTAATCCTAGCATGATAAAGAAGATTCAAAGAGAGTGAGATGCCAGCTCCTTTCATTCAGTCAGTAGCTTCAAACATTTCTGGACGTTTTTCAATGGCAAAAATCAATGAATATTGTAAATGCACAAACAGTAATATCTCCACATTGCACGGTGCAATTCTGAAATTTTTAGCTTTTTCCTGTTAATCCTAGCATGATAAAGAAGATTCAAAGAGAGTGAGATGCCAGCTCCTTTCATTCAGTCAGTAGCTTCAAACATTTCTGGTATATGAAAAACATGTTTTTCAATGGCAAAAATCAATGAATATTGTAAATGCACAAACAGTAATATCTCCACATTGCACGGTGCAATTCTGAAATTTTTAGCTTTTTCCTGTTAATCCTAGCATGATAAAGAAGATTCAAAGAGAGTGAGATGCCAGCTCCTTTCATTCAGTCAGTAGCTTCAAACATTTCTGGTATATGAAAAACATGTTTTTCAATGGCAAAAATCAATGAATATTGTAAATGCACAAACAGTAATATCTCCACATTGCACGGTGCAATTCTGAAATTTTTAGCTTTTTCCTGTTAATCCTAGCATGATAAAGAAGATTCAAAGAGAGTGAGATGCCAGCTCCTTTCATTCAGTCAGTAGCTTCAAACATTTCTGGTATATGAAAAACATGTTTTTCAATGGCAAAAATCAATGAATATTGTAAATGCACAAACAGTAATATCTCCACATTGCACGGTGCAATTCTGAAATTTTTAGCTTTTTCCTGTTAATCCTAGCATGATAAAGAAGATTCAAAGAGAGTGAGATGCCAGCTCCTTTCATTCAGTCAGTAGCTTCAAACATTTCTGGTATATGAAAAACATGTTTTTCAATGGCAAAAATCAATGAATATTGTAAATGCACAAACAGTAATATCTCCACATTGCACGGTGCAATTCTGAAATTTTTAGCTTTTTCCTGTTAATCCTAGCATGATAAAGAAGATTCAAAGAGAGTGAGATGCCAGCTCCTTTCATTCAGTCAGTAGCTTCAACATTTCTGGACGTTTTTCAATGGCAAAAATCAATGAATATTGTAAATGCACAAACAGTAATATCTCCACATTGCACGGTGCAATTCTGAAATTTTTAGCTTTTTCCTGTTAATCCTAGCATGATAAAGAAGATTCAAAGAGAGTGAGATGCCAGCTCCTTTCATTCAGTCAGTAGCTTCAAACATTTCTGGTATATGAAAAACATGTTTTTCAATGGCAAAAATCAATGAATATTGTAAATGCACAAACAGTAATATCTCCACATTGCACGGTGCAATTCTGAAATTTTTAGCTTTTTCCTGTTAATCCTAGCATGATAAAGAAGATTCAAAGAGAGTGAGATGCCAGCTCCTTTCATTCAGTCAGTAGCTTCAAACATTTCTGGACGTTTTTCAATGGCAAAAATCAATGAATATTGTAAATGCACAAACAGTAATATCTCCACATTGCACGGTGCAATTCTGAAATTTTTTGCTTTTTCCTGTTAATCCTAGCATGATAAAGAAGATTCAAAGAGAGTGAGATGCCAGCTCCTTTCATTCAGTCAGTAGCTTCAAACATTTCTGGACGTTTTTCAATGGCAAAAATCAATGAATATTGTAAATGCACAAACAGTAATATCTCCACATTGCACGGTGCAATTCTGAAATTTTTAGCTTTTTCCTGTTAATCCTAGCATGATAAAGAAGATTCAAAGAGAGTGAGATGCCAGCTCCTTTCATTCAGTCAGTAGCTTCAAACATTTCTGGTATATGAAAAACATGTTTTTCAATGGCAAAAATCAATGAATATTGTAAATGCACAAACAGTAATATCTCCACATTGCACGGTGCAATTCTGAAATTTTTAGCTTTTTCCTGTTAATCCTAGCATGATAAAGAAGATTCAAAGAGAGTGAGATGCCAGCTCCTTTCATTCAGTCAGTAGCTTCAAACATTTCTGGTATATGAAAAACATGTTTTTCAATGGCAAAAATCAATGAATATTGTAAATGCACAAACAGTAATATCTCCACATTGCACGGTGCAATTCTGAAATTTTTAGCTTTTTCCTGTTAATCCTAGCATGATAAAGAAGATTCAAAGAGAGTGAGATGCCAGCTCCTTTCATTCAGTCAGTAGCTTCAAACATTTCTGGTATATGAAAAACATGTTTTTCAATGGCAAAAATCAATGAATATTGTAAATGCACAAACAGTAATATCTCCACATTGCACGGTGCAATTCTGAAATTTTTAGCTTTTTCCTGTTAATCCTAGCATGATAAAGAAGATTCAAAGAGAGTGAGATGCCAGCTCCTTTCATTCAGTCAGTAGCTTCAAACATTTCTGGTATATGAAAAACATGTTTTTCAATGGCAAAAATCAATGAATATTGTAAATGCACAAACAGTAATATCTCCACATTGCACGGTGCAATTCTGAAATTTTTAGCTTTTTCCTGTTAATCCTAGCATGATAAAGAAGATTCAAAGAGAGTGAGATGCCAGCTCCTTTCATTCAGTCAGTAGCTTCAAACATTTCTGGACGTTTTTCAATGGCAAAAATCAATGAATATTGTAAATGCACAAACAGTAATATCTCCACATTGCACGGTGCAATTCTGAAATTTTTTGCTTTTTCCTGCTAATCCTAGCATGATAAAGAAGATTCAAAGAGAGTGAGATGCCAGCTCCTTTCATTCAGTCAGTAGCTTCAAACATTTCTGGTATATGAAAAACATGTTTTTCAATGGCAAAAATCAATGAATATTGTAAATGCACAAACAGTAATATCTCCACATTGCACGGTGCAATTCTGAAATTTTTAGCTTTTTCCTGTTAATCCTAGCATGATAAAGAAGATTCAAAGAGAGTGAGATGCCAGCTCCTTTCATTCAGTCAGTAGCTTCAAACATTTCTGGACGTTTTTCAATGGCAAAAATCAATGAATATTGTAAATGCACAAACAGTAATATCTCCACATTGCACGGTGCAATTCTGAAATTTTTAGCTTTTTCCTGTTAATCCTAGCATGATAAAGAAGATTCAAAGAGAGTGAGATGCCAGCTCCTTTCATTCAGTCAGTAGCTTCAAACATTTCTGGTATATGAAAAACATGTTTTTCAATGGCAAAAATCAATGAATATTGTAAATGCACAAACAGTAATATCTCCACATTGCACGGTGCAATTCTGAAATTTTTAGCTTTTTCCTGTTAATCCTAGCATGATAAAGAAGATTCAAAGAGAGTGAGATGCCAGCTCCTTTCATTCAGTCAGTAGCTTCAAACATTTCTGGACGTTTTTCAATGGCAAAAATCAATGAATATTGTAAATGCACAAACAGTAATATCTCCACATTGCACGGTGCAATTCTGAAATTTTTAGCTTTTTCCTGTTAATCCTAGCATGATAAAGAAGATTCAAAGAGAGTGAGATGCCAGCTCCTTTCATTCAGTCAGTAGCTTCAAACATTTCTGGACGTTTTTCAATGGCAAAAATCAATGAATATTGTAAATGCACAAACAGTAATATCTCCACATTGCACGGTGCAATTCTGAAATTTTTTGCTTTTTCCTGTTAATCCTAGCATGATAAAGAAGATTCAAAGAGAGTGAGATGCCAGCTCCTTTCATTCAGTCAGTAGCTTCAAACATTTCTGGACGTTTTTCAATGGCAAAAATCAATGAATATTGTAAATGCACAAACAGTAATATCTCCACATTGCACGGTGCAATTCTGAAATTTTTAGCTTTTTCCTGTTAATCCTAGCATGATAAAGAAGATTCAAAGAGAGTGAGATGCCAGCTCCTTTCATTCAGTCAGTAGCTTCAAACATTTCTGGTATATGAAAAACATGTTTTTCAATGGCAAAAATCAATGAATATTGTAAATGCACAAACAGTAATATCTCCACATTGCACGGTGCAATTCTGAAATTTTTTGCTTTTTCCTGCTAATCCTAGCATGATAAAGAAGATTCAAAGAGAGTGAGATGCCAGCTCCTTTCATTCAGTCAGTAGCTTCAAACATTTCTGGACGTTTTTCAATGGCAAAAATCAATGAATATTGTAAATGCACAAACAGTAATATCTCCACATTGCACGGTGCAATTCTGAAATTTTTAGCTTTTTCCTGTTAATCCTAGCATGATAAAGAAGATTCAAAGAGAGTGAGATGCCAGCTCCTTTCATTCAGTCAGTAGCTTCAAACATTTCTGGTATATGAAAAACATGTTTTTCAATGGCAAAAATCAATGAATATTGTAAATGCACAAACAGTAATATCTCCACATTGCACGGTGCAATTCTGAAATTTTTTGCTTTTTCCTGCTAATCCTAGCATGATAAAGAAGATTCAAAGAGAGTGAGATGCCAGCTCCTTTCATTCAGTCAGTAGCTTCAAACATTTCTGGACGTTTTTCAATGGCAAAAATCAATGAATATTGTAAATGCACAAACAGTAATATCTCCACATTGCACGGTGCAATTCTGAAATTTTTAGCTTTTTCCTGTTAATCCTAGCATGATAAAGAAGATTCAAAGAGAGTGAGATGCCAGCTCCTTTCATTCAGTCAGTAGCTTCAAACATTTCTGGACGTTTTTCAATGGCAAAAATCAATGAATATTGTAAATGCACAAACAGTAATATCTCCACATTGCACGGTGCAATTCTGAAATTTTTTGCTTTTTCCTGCTAATCCTAGCATGATAAAGAAGATTCAAAGAGAGTGAGATGCCAGCTCCTTTCATTCAGTCAGTAGCTTCAAACATTTCTGGTATATGAAAAACATGTTTTTCAATGGCAAAAATCAATGAATATTGTAAATGCACAAACAGTAATATCTCCACATTGCACGGTGCAATTCTGAAATTTTTAGCTTTTTCCTGTTAATCCTAGCATGATAAAGAAGATTCAAAGAGAGTGAGATGCCAGCTCCTTTCATTCAGTCAGTAGCTTCAAACATTTCTGGTATATGAAAAACATGTTTTTCAATGGCAAAAATCAATGAATATTGTAAATGCACAAACAGTAATATCTCCACATTGCACGGTGCAATTCTGAAATTTTTAGCTTTTTCCTGTTAATCCTAGCATGATAAAGAAGATTCAAAGAGAGTGAGATGCCAGCTCCTTTCATTCAGTCAGTAGCTTCAAACATTTCTGGTATATGAAAAACATGTTTTTCAATGGCAAAAATCAATGAATATTGTAAATGCACAAACAGTAATATCTCCACATTGCACGGTGCAATTCTGAAATTTTTAGCTTTTTCCTGTTAATCCTAGCATGATAAAGAAGATTCAAAGAGAGTGAGATGCCAGCTCCTTTCATTCAGTCAGTAGCTTCAAACATTTCTGGTATATGAAAAACATGTTTTTCAATGGCAAAAATCAATGAATATTGTAAATGCACAAACAGTAATATCTCCACATTGCACGGTGCAATTCTGAAATTTTGAGCTTTTTCCTGTTAATCCTAGCATGATAAAGAAGATTCAAAGAGAGTGAGATGCCAGCTCCTTTCATTCAGTCAGTAGCTTCAAACATTTCTGGACGTTTTTCAATGGCAAAAATCAATGAATATTGTAAATGCACAAACAGTAATATCTCCACATTGCACGGTGCAATTCTGAAATTTTTAGCTTTTTCCTGTTAATCCTAGCATGATAAAGAAGATTCAAAGAGAGTGAGATGCCAGCTCCTTTCATTCAGTCAGTAGCTTCAAACATTTCTGGACGTTTTTCAATGGCAAAAATCAATGAATATTGTAAATGCACAAACAGTAATATCTCCACATTGCACGGTGCAATTCTGAAATTTTTTGCTTTTTCCTGCTAATCCTAGCATGATAAAGAAGATTCAAAGAGAGTGAGATGCCAGCTCCTTTCATTCAGTCAGTAGCTTCAAACATTTCTGGTATATGAAAAACATGTTTTTCAATGGCAAAAATCAATGAATATTGTAAATGCACAAACAGTAATATCTCCACATTGCACGGTGCAATTCTGAAATTTTTTGCTTTTTCCTGTTAATCCTAGCATGATAAAGAAGATTCAAAGAGAGTGAGATGCCAGCTCCTTTCATTCAGTCAGTAGCTTCAAACATTTCTGGTATATGAAAAACATGTTTTT